>NW_025814126.1:0-56793 GCF_018902025.1 Drosophila willistoni
CCAGACTAAGGCTGGAGACCGATGCTAAGCATCAGCGAAATCATTAACAACATAGGGCAGTTAAGATCGGCGTCATATTTCAATAAGGCATCAATAAAAGCATACGCAGCAGTCGTATACTCTCGGATCGTGAACCAGCGATGGCAGCATAGAGGTTTCACTGATTGCGCGCGAAAACATGGGGTCGCTCCACTTTAGCAGCAATGATTCCTTCGTTTGGAATTATGTGGCGCACTTCTGCTAAGTCGGCTGATCGCATCAATTAAATTAGCTTGGAAGGATCTAGAAAGCACCGTATATGCTTGGTGTGATTCGACAATTGTGTTGGCATGGCTGAATCACTTGCCAGCTAGTTTAAAGACGTTCATTGGAAATCGTACTGCCGAAATATTGGAAGTAATACCAAGGGACTCGTGGCGCCATGTTAATATCAAGCAGAACCCTGCAGATTGCGCTTCTAGAGGAATGCTGGCTGAGGACTTACTCCCGTTTACTCTCTGTGGAAGGGTCCCGACTGGCTGGCTGAGACACATCTTAACTTAGGTAACGAAGATGATATACAAATCTCTAACTTAATTTTAGATGACGAGTACCGAAAAGAGTTGAAGGCTACAGTATTAGATACTCTCGCGGAAACCATGAACGAGTCATCTCCCCTCGAAGAACTTATTGGTCGTGTTTCTTCCTGGCCAAGACTTGTGCGCATTGTGGCAAACATTTTACGATTCATCCGACACATGAAAAACCCCCAAGAAAGTCAGACACTTTCGCCGTAACCTGTGACGAGTACAAGGCAGCCAGGAACCTATGTTTGCAGCAAGCTCAAGACGAATGGCATAAAGAACGAAAAGCGCTACGAAATGAAGGATGCGTACCAAAAGCTCTAAGCTGTGTACCCTGACGCCGATTCTAGATGACAGTGGGCTTCTACGTGTAGGAGGTCGCCTCAATAATTCAGAGTTATCATATTCAGCCAAGCATCCGCTCATCTTGCCGAGGAAGCATCGCATATCTCACCTGATTTTGGAACACGAGCATCAACATAATCTACACCCAGGAGTTTCGGCCCTCTTTATCATAGTTCGTCAACGTTTCTCGATAATGGGAGCCAGAAATCTGATTCGTAAAGTTACTCACAACTGTATGAAGTGCTTCAGACAGCGAGCACATACCAGCAACCAACTAAATGGCCGCACTACCGGCAGTGAGAGTTCGGCAAGCATTTCCGTTCGAAAATACAGGCTGTGATTATGCTGGCCCAATCATGATGAAGACACATAAAGGAAGGACCGCTCGAAAGGGAAAAGGGATACATATGTCTCTTCGTATGCATGGCAACCTCAGCTTTACACTTGGAGCTGGCAACAGACCTTAGCACTGATACAGTTTTTGCTGCTCTTAGACGTTTCATTTCAATCAACAATTAGTTCAATCTCAGCTGCACAATAACAAGATATCAGAGGCGTTATCGATCGAAGGCATCAACTGGAAGTTCATACCGCCACATGCGCCTCACTGGGAGGCAAATGGGAATCGGCTTTGCGCTCTGTGAAGCTTCATTTACACCGAGTAATCGGCCACGCCGTTCTTACATTCGAACAAATGCATACGTTGTTAACACAGGTGGGATGAGCGGTGATCAACTCACGGCCTCTTTGTGTCACTTCTGATACAGACGTTGGATATCTTTCGCCCGCTCACATGCTGATCGGTCGTCCTTACACCACAGTGCCAGATGGAGATTTGGACCAAGTGCCGGCAAACCGATTGGATTACTGGTAGCAATCTCAGGCCATGTTGCAAGGCTTTTGGAAAAGGTGGCATCTTGAATACCTTACGTCGTTGCAGCAGAGGCCAAAATGGTTAATGAAATCGGCAAACCCGAAGCCTGATGATCTCGTGTAAGGGATTCTCATACTCCTCCGGCTTCATGGATCCTGGCCCGCATCCCGGTCTAGTACGAGCCCTTAAGTTAAAGACAGCTACAGGAGAGATGACCCGTCCCATAACCAAGGTGGCTCCCCTGCCAGTTTCAGAAACATTGTTTCAGGGAACGGCGGTATGTTGAGGAACGGTTGCTGAATTCTTAAACTTTAATTTATTTGAATGTAAACGATCTTTCTATTTTATTATTTTTAACTTTAAGTTGCATGGTCACACCGTTTTTGGCTGATGCAATATCAAGCGTGTGGTGAAAACAAAAAATGTATGTTCAGTTAGTTAATTGCTTATTGGTCAACAGAAACCACCACAGGGAATAAAATAAAAACCTATTTTATAGTACAAAACGAACCAGCAAAGT
Organism: Drosophila willistoni; assembly: GCF_018902025.1. NCBI lineage: Eukaryota > Metazoa > Arthropoda > Insecta > Diptera > Drosophilidae > Drosophila > Drosophila willistoni. The sequence continues at coordinate 2,303 of NW_025814126.1, forward strand.
TAATTTATGCATCATCAATAGGTATGACAAAATTTATATGAAAAAGCATATTAAAATTCAAAGAAAGAAACAATTTTTTTTTGTGCATAAGTTAAACTTCTGATGACCAAAATTCAATTTTACATGTTATTTAAACGAGAGCAACGAAAACTGCTTTACTCTCTCTTTACTCCACTTGGTCAATCATATACCAAAAACAAAAAAAATGATATTAAAACAAAGAGTACTGACTTAAGTGACCACTTTCTGGTGACCGCTGTAAGTAATTGTGTAAAAAAATAGGGAGAGTGTATGTTATTGGCTCGAGAGAGAATTAAATCATGCTAAGCTTTCGCCAGTGGCGTGCCAAAAAAAAAGGGGGTGAACCAAAATGTTCAAATTTTCACAAAAAAAGTTCACTCATGACCAAAAAATTACATTTGAAATTATAAAAGTAAAGTAAAAAAATTACAAAAAAATTAACTTGGCTTTAATGTACCCCAAAGACTCAGAATTTTACAATTTAAAAGTTAGCTTTAAGGCAAAAGTATTAGAGAAAACAAATTAAAGGCATAAATTATTTTCGCCCAACATTAGTTTAACCCATGCAATATTAGGGCCGAAGATATTTAGTTTCTTGGCTGAAGGCTATGCAGCGAATAAAACAACCAAAACCGAGCGCCAGACAAGCGGCTACACATATAAAAGCTCCGCTGGTTGATAGTTATTACAAAAAAGCTTTTACTTATCAGAGTTTGCTTGCGGGGGGAGTCTCTCCTTTAGCCTAGAGAATCATATACTCTTCTTTTGTTTTACTCTTTCATGCCCGTCTCAGATCTTTTCTGACCAATACTCTGCATTTGCTGCTCCAGGGGCTTCGGTCCGTTTTGACGGCTTGTCCCTCATAGGCCTTTCCTTAGTCGGCTGACCGGCTTAGACCATTGCATCTAGTCTGTGAACTTGGTGCTAATTCTATATATAAAACAAAACTTTCTTACTACACACATTAAAAGGCGCCTTTTTTTCTATTTACCATTTGATTTGGCGCCGAATTAAAAGAATATGCCCATATGCCTAAAAGACAAACATTTTTCCTAAATATTGCTTCATTTACTCATACTAATTATGCGCGTTTATAGCGCTGTACTTATATTTATTTTGAAATAAAACACTATCACTCACTGAAGGAAGAAAACTGCTTCGAATTCACAATTCAAATTTCACAATCGGACTTTTTCCGAAAAAAAAAATCCGCACTAGTTGAAGATGATTTGGAAAAGAAAAGTCATTCCCATGGGGGCCGACATACTTGGCTAAATCTCTATCCCTTAGTCCTCTTTGGACCCTCTCTTCGCCTCGATTACCCCTAAACTTCCCTGATCCCAACTCTAGAGGAGCCTAGGGGGCGCCACAAAAAAACCCAAGAGAAGGTAATCGGATTGAAAAATTCAAAGAAAATTTTCTGAACCAAAAATGAATCTCAAAATCGCAGTTCCTATTTTTTCCCAAATTTTACAATGTTAGTCCAAATTCTGTTAGTTAGCATAACGCTAACTAACAATACAAGCAGCGCAAGCAGTGCAAGAAGTGAAAGCAGCGAACGTATGTGAAACCTATATTGCTCGCTTTTAGGGATAAAACGTTTATATATCGTTTTAGGTATAAAGAAGAAAAATCATTCCTACTCTCTTTTTTCGTTTTCTTTCTAAATACAAACGGTTACAAGCGCTACTACAAAACCCCCCACTAAAATCACACTTACCTAATGGAAAGGGTGATACTCGCTTGAAACCGGGTAAAAAAAAAAAATTATTGCTTAATATCTTTTGCATGGAATTTGCCTACCAAATGGCCTTGTAGATTCTCTAACTCATAGTACGCGTTGCCGAGCTTGCGTCTCACTCTCGCCCTCACGAACGGTGGCGCTAACTTGGAGTTAAATCCTTTTGAGAAATTACTTTGCTGGAAGTTCTACGAAATACATCTTGTCCCACTGAAAAAGACCCCTCGCGACTACGTAAATTATACAGATTCTCATTCCGCTCATGCTGTTTTCGTGACTCCTCTTTAGCTTTAGTTCCCATTATTTCGAAAGAGTCGTCCCTAGTAAACCTTACAGCCGATCCTCTAACAATTCTTAGTTCCGTAGCACTTGGTAAAAGGACTCGTCGGTTACCATATGCTGACCAAATGTCATCCTATAGGGTGTTGTGTTTATCGCCGAATGAATAGTAGACCTCAAGGCACAAGCGATACTACTTAACTTTTCGTCCCAATAAGACTGGCTTGGAAGCCTTCACTGCTGCCAATACCGACCGGTTTACTTTCTCCGACACGTTAGCCTGCGGAGCATATGCAGCCGTATATGTGTGACGCACTTTATACCTATGCAACAGCTCATTAAAATGGTGTGCTCTAAATTGGGGCCCATTATCGGATACTATAATCTCAGGTACCCCAAAACAATGAAAAAGATCCTCTTCTAGAAACTGGGTAACCACTTCCGCGGTAAACTTTTTTACCCTCTTTAGGTACGCGGGTAAGGACCCAACAAATCCACATACAGATTCTCGAAGAATCTTGACGTTTCACCCGAATTGCCTAATGGTGGCCTTAACGTATAATTCGGGTGTTTAGTGGCTTTACAAACATCACATCTGTTTATAAACTCTTTAACTTCTGACACTAGATTTGGTCAGTAATAGTAGCGCCTGAGTTTTTCCAATGTCTTATTAATAAAACTGTAACTGAGTAGTTTCTTTGTGCCTGGTTTGTGCCTCAGTTTTTTTGACATAAACGCAATGGGTACTTCGTCCTTATCCTCTGTTAACTGGGTTAGCACACCGCCAACTCCTGTATGACTGACGTCACAGTTTATGGAGAAAGGTTTTCTAAAATCGGGACTATGTAAAACTGGTGCCTTGCTTAAACGTGTTTTCAAGTCCTCAAATGCTGACTGAGCTTCTGATGTCCATATGAATTTACGCTTATGCTTTAAAGTATCGGTAATTGGAGATAGAGGTGGGAAACTATCGATAGTCGGCACCATCGATAGCGGCGATAGTTTTTTACCAAACCATCGATAGTGCCTCGATAGTGCCTTCGATAGTGCCTCGATAGTGACCTACATAAAACAACTAAAATTAATTTTTCAAATACATAGTTTATGTTTTTATTATTTATATGTATATATATATGTTTTAAGTCGCTTATTCGGTGGTTTCCGAGGAAGTAAGCCAAAGATTTTGGTCTAAAAATAACAAATGTTCACATTCTCCTCCTTTAGACGTGTTCTGCGGTCTGATACTATTTGCCCTGCCTTGCTGAATACCCGCTCTGACTGGACAGAAGTGGCCGGAATGCAAAAGTATTTTAACATCAACGTTTTTATTGCAGGAAAGTCCGTCTGGTTAACCTAAGAAAAATATTAATGAGAACAAATTAATTTTTGGATATTGATATTTAAAATTTTATAATTTACTTTCATCCATAATAGGGGATCAACATCTTGTTGGCTTAAGGGCCTTTCCAAATACTGCCTCTTCGCAATGATAGCATCCGATCGCGTGTTTCTAGCCATGGAACGGGCTTTGTTCCCAATGTAGTCGAAAAGCGGGTCCTTATTTGTTGAGATGGGTTCCACATTTGTGTCATTTGAACTATCTTTGTTCATTAAAGCCGTCAACTCGTTTTCGAAACAATGTGCAGCTTGTTCGGCATTTGACATATGTTGAAACCCAATCTTTTTAAATCGGGGATCTAAAATTGTCGCCATTCTCGTCGCAGTTTTTTTTTCATATGGCGATAAACGTTTTACGATTGAATCTAATAAAACAGTGACCATTTTTTGTCCAACTTCAGTGTGCACATCCGAAGAAATAGTATGCGTTTTACGAATAAGTACATCTGTCAAGGGAATTATAAGCGAAATCGTAGCATATTTCCCACCAGATATTCTTTTGCTAACTTCTTCAAATACTGTAAGAATTTTTTCCAAGTCCTTCAAAACATCAATTTCCTCCGCTTGAAATGGGAGTGGTGCATTGGATGTAGACAATAGTACTACTGCAATTTCATCATGGGTCGCCAGTATTCGTTGAATCATATAAAAGAAACTATTCCATCTAGTTGGAGTTTCTTGTAAAAGTGAATACCCAAACTTTTCTTGCGCCATCTTAAACTTTTCATTAGCAATAGTGTTTTTTTTGAAAAATTTTACAATTGCTTTACAATTTGAAATTATTGCCATTGTTTTTTCGTCATCGTCGAAATTTAGACCGTCTTGAACAACCAAATTTAACGTGTGAGCAAAGCAGGGAATGTTACGAATTTTTAACAGCTCGCAAGCTTCGATCATGGAGCTGGCATTGTCCGTGACAATACACTCAGTTTTGTCAAACAAACCCCAAGAATTTAAAACTTCTTGCAAAGTATTCGCAATATTTGAGCTGAATGGTTCGTGGCATCCAATAGCTTTCTTGTTGCCAATGAAGCTGTTTTAAGAGTGAACTCATGAATAAAGTGGCTAGTCACTTTAAAAAAACTTATGTTGGCACGTGACGACCATATGTCACACGTAACAGCAACACTAGAAACTTCTTCTAGAATGGTTGAAAGCTTTGCCGAAGTTTCTTTAAATAAATCCATCATCCATTTGTATATGACGGCGACTTGGCAGCTTGTACCTGGCATCCACAATTTTGCTGTACTTGATGAATCCACGATCCTCTACTATGCTATCCAAGGCGACCATCTCCGCTAAAGTTTTATCAACAATGTTTTTTCGCGATGAGTTGGAATCGTACAGGACAGAGTTTTTAATGTATGAATCTAAAGATCTCATACTTGATCGGCAGTTGCTGCTGGTGGATAATATGCTGTCGCCCTGATCTCCATAATTAGCGGAGTTCCTTTCATCGTCCCTTAAACTAGGATGAAACCGTTTCAGGTGATCCCGCAAGTTGGACGTATTTTCGGTTGCTTTGAAATTGCTTCAACTACTCTTATTTTTATTACCCACTTGGAGAAAGCGATCCATTTCTTTAAAATTATGTTTTTGTTTTGTAATTGAAAGCAAGAAAATTTTTCACCAGCCAAGCGACGCCACTTTTTCAAAACGCGGAATTTATTTCACAACTATTGGTGACACTATCGAGGCACTATCGATACACTATCGGTACTGCATGACCATCGATAGTGAGTCGACTCGATAGTGCTCAACCATCGATAGTGTCGATAGTGCCATCGATAGTTTCCCACCTCTAGCGCAGAATGCTCGTTAGTCAAAGAGAGCATAGCACACAAACTGTCTGGGAAAAGAACAAATAACGTAATATCATTTAGTGGAATTGGTAATGTTAGTGTAGTTTCGTCAATTCAAATCACAAGTAATGTAATGATAAATGGAAATTGTATCGATGTAGTATTTCATGTAGTCCAAGATATAATATGAAAAATAATATTGTAATTGGTCGCGAAATTTTAGCACAAGGATACTCTGCTATAGTATCAACAGAAGGTGTGGAAATAATTAAAGACAAAACAGTTAACGTTTGTTCTGTAAAAAGTTACGAACATGATTTTAATAACTTAGCAACATAAGCACAGGGAGAAGATAAAAATCAATTGTTAAGATTGTTAAGAAAGCATTCAAAATCATTCATTCGCGAACTCCTTTAACTCGCGTAACTACTGGTGTAATGTCAATTCAACACCAAGACTGTGCAAAGACGCCCTTACAGATTCAGTCCAGTGAAAGAGAATTACTCCGGTCAAAAGTTCAAGAGCTAATAGATTATAATGTAATAAGGCCGAGCAGTTTACCTTATGCCAGTCCAGCACTTTTGGTAAAAAAGAAAAACGGATCTGTAAGACTCTGTGTCGATTATAGGGAATTAAATAGAAATACCATTGCAGATAAGTTTCCCCTACCATTAATTTCAGATCAGATAGCTAGATTGCGTGGAGCAAGATACTTTACTTGCTTGGACATGGCTTGCGGGTATTATCAGGTCCCAGAACTCCATTGAGTACACTGCATTCGTCACTCCCGACGGACAATTTAAGTTTTTAGCGATGCCGTTTGGTCTAAAGAACGCACCGTCGGTTTTTCAAAGAGCAGTGATGAAAGCAGTGTGTGATTTGGCATTTTCGTACGTTATCATCTATATGGATGATATAATGATCGTGGCGTCAACTAAGGAAGAAGCTATTGAAAGATTAGAGATCGTCTTGAATATTTTGACTAAGGCAGGCTTTTCGTTTAATGTAGAAAAATGCTAATTTTTGAGGGATTCTGTTCAGTATCTAGGATACGAAGTACAGGCGGGTGAGATTGGTCCAAATTTGCGTAAAATTGAAGCATTAAGCGCATTGCCACACCCAGGTCAATTACAACATTGAGGCAATTTATAGGATTGGCTTCGTATTTTCGCCAATTTGTACCAGGATTCTCCCAGCTATTGAAACCTCTTTACTCTCTTACATCTATTAAAATTAATTTTGATTGGACGAATGAACATGAGAAGGTTCGCAAACAGATTATTGATATCCTTATATGCAAACCAGTCTTGGTAATATTCGATCCTAAATACCCCATAGAACTGCATACAGATGCAAGTGCCATTGGCTATGGAGCCATACTTTTGCATCGAATTGAAAATAAACCGTATGTGGTTGAATATTTCAGTAAAACTACTAGTGTGTGTGAATCGAAATTCACGTCTTATGAGTTAGAAACACTCGCGGTAGTTAATGCAGTAAAACACTTTAGACATTATCTACATGGTAATAGGTTTGTCATTTTTACTGATTGTAATTCGTTAAAGGCTTCTAGAACAAAAATTGAGCTATCACCTAGAGTGTATCGCTGGTGGGCATTCCTTCAAGCATTCGATTTTGATATTCATATCACGAAGGCAAACGTATGGCCCATGTAGATTTTCTGTCAAGGAATCCCTTGCCTGATAAAAAAAAAGAGAATCAATATAAAGTTGTAGAAAAACATGTACAGTTGAAGGAAATTTCTGAAAATTGGATTCAAGCCGAACAACAACGTGATCAGGATATTTTGCAAACAATTAACAAGTTGAGTGAGGGTGAACTTTCTAAAGATTTAGCTGCAACTTATGATATGAGAGCTAATGTGCTTTACAGAAAAATTCAAAGAAATTGTAGGACTCGTTGTTTGCCAGTCATTCCTAGAAACTTTAGATGGTGTGTAATAAACCAAGTACATGAATCGATCTTACACTTAGGTTAGGAAAAGACCCTAGATAAAGTATACGAACATTACTAGTTTACGGGAATGTCGAAGGACGTTCGAAAGTTTGTAGAGAATTGCATCACTTGTAGGGTGACAAAATCAGCGTCCGGAAAAGTCCAAGTGGAACTGCATTCGATTCCGAAGATTAGCATACCTTGGCACACGTTGCATATAGATATCACTGGAAAACTAAGTGGGAAGAACGATCGTAAAGAGTAAGTCATTGTTCAAATCGATGGTTTTACAAAATATGTTTATTTGTACCACACTTATAAGCTTGACGCAGTTAGTTGTATTGACGCATTAACGTCATCGATTCCGCTTTTTGGAGTACCTGCTCGATTAGTGGCTGATCAAGGCAGAAGTTTTACGGGATCGAAATTTTTCGAATTCTGTGCTTCTCAGAAAATTCAGCTTCACCTGATAGCGACAGGTGCTAGCCGGGCAAATGGACAGGTCGAAAGAGTGATGAGCACTTTAAAAAATCTATTAACTATCGTTGAATCCAGTGAACGTTCATGGCAAGATGCTATAGGGGACGTTCAATTAGCATTAAACTGTTACAGTTACAAAATCGAGTCCGTTAGAATTATTAATCGGTAAGAGTGCTCGACCATTAGGATTAGTTCCCATTGATGATGATGGGAGAGCGATAGACTTAAATGAACAAAGAAATAAGGCTACAAGAAATATGGATAATGCAGCAAGCTATGACAAACTTCGATTTGATAAAGACAAGGCAAAAGTAGTCAGATTCAATAAGGGAGATTATTGTCTGATCAAAAAAAGGGAGCGACAACAGACTAAGTTGGACCCTAAGTTTCGTGGACCTTTTATGGTCATAGAAGTATTAGAAGTATGTACATGTCAAGTAAAAGACAGTATAAGTACCCACATGATAGTTTACGGAGAATGCCAGAGGTGCAGGTACCAAGCGAGCTGGATATCGACGGAGATGAGTATGATTCATCTGGTGAAACGGGTGAAGCGGGTAAAACAAACCGTAATGGCACAGTTGGAAGAGACTGTGGTGAAACGAGTGAAACAGACCGTATGGCACAGTTGGAATAGACTGTGGTGAAACGGGTGAAACAGACCGTATGGAAACAGTTGGAAAGGACTGTTATGAAGAGACGGGTGAAACAGACTGTATGAAAACAGTTGGAAAAGACTGTGATAAAGAGACGGGTGAAACAGACCGTATGGACTAGTGAATGAGGCACTAGGGGAATAATGTTTTTAGAAAGAGTGTTGTTGTCTTGGATTCTTGAAACGTAAATGAGAACATAAAAAAAGAGAATGTTTGTAAAACTAAAATCGAAAATGTTGTTTGATAAGAATGAAAATGTGGAGGTTATAAAATAAGAAAATATTGAAAACATTGTAATGTTTAATGAATTGTAAAAGAAATATGAACAAACAAATGTTAAAATAGGCAAGTAGAAAAATATGAAATAAGAATTTTTAGTTACGAAATATGTTATAGCAAATATGAGAGTTTTTGAATTAACATTAAACTGGATTTGTCAAACTGCATAAAACAGAATGTTTGTGGTTCAGTTAGTTAAAACAAAGATGTGAAAATGATGTTTTGTAAAAGTGGTTTATATTCCTGCTACACGAGGACGTGTAATTTATCAGGATGACGGTGTCGGAGATTGTAAAGGTGGTTTATACTCCTGCTACACGAGGACGTGTAATTTGTCAGGATGACCGTGTCTGAGATTGAATTAGGCATTTCTAATAATTTGAATTGTGCGCCTACTGATCAGTGTTAAGTAATGAATATCTTGACTGATTTATAACTGTTTAACACTAGACATGTGCGATGACAGCAAAGGCTGTCATCGAGTGTGGCTCGGTGTGCGGTTGAGAGAATTCAGTCTCTTTTTCCTTCTGGAAGTCAACCGTAAAGCACGTCGAGACTCGCTGCACAAAATTAGTGAAAAAATGGAATCCAACAACGGAATCAACGATTCAGGAAACCCTGAATTCTTCTCTTCGCCGATATATATATATAAATCGATGTATACATATGTATGTAAGTCAGTAGAAATTATTTGTGTTGTGTGCAATTGTTTTACTTTTTTTTGTGATTTTTTGTGTTTTCTACATTTTTATTTTACTGCTCCAGAGCTTTACTATTTGACTAACGATTATTGTTTTACATTTAATTAAAATTTGACAATAAATCCATATGAAAGATGAATAATAAAAGAAGAAGACCAACACAAATCATGGTTACTCCAAATTCAGTAAATTTTGCAGAATCCATTTAAAAAATTTTCTCGAATTTTATTCTGCAAAACATTAAAATACAAAAATTTCAGCGTATATGATAATTATATGATTTACAATCGGAATGTCATGGAAAACTGACTGAATTCAAAATATACGGGGAAACGGAAATCGAAACAACTTTAATAAATATAATTTTTGAAACAAAAAACAAAAAAATAAATAAAATCTACATACACGGCAAATCATGCTTTAAATACATTAAACGGAAAGAAAATTCTATAAATTCATTAAAATTCTGGACTCTTCTCAGAAGTTGATCCTTTAAATGTCCCTCTAAATCAGACATGTTTTTGTATTAGGAAACGCCTTTCATTAACAAAAGACCCATCAGCTAAAAGTTGTAAAATGCATTTTATATACAAAATTCATAGGGAAGTGGTAAGATGAGGCGTAAGCATTAATAAGAGTTTGGCGGTAAGTTTCAAAAACTTTTAAAAATTTCTGAATATATCTACTATAAAGGTGTATTTTTTACACAATTGCACACACGCTTTTTTCTGCTTTATGATTTGGGGTCTATGTTTATACAAGGTGTAAAATAAAAACACCTGTTACCTCAAAGTGAGTTGCATTGAACAGAAACAGCTGTTGAGTATATAAAAATTTGTTATACTTTTTTAAAGATTTATCAAGTGAGATTTATATATACATACTACCAACTGTACTGAAAATTTGAAAACACAGTTAAAACTTTCAGTACCTACCTATACTTAAATCTGATTATGACAGTTTAAACTAAAATAAATTTTACTACTTAGTATAGACAGAATCCTTTTAAAAAATTAAGTAATTTCATCAAAGTTTATTAAAAAATAACTTACATTTTAACATTTGTTGAGAAATTTTCATCATTTATATATATAAAAGGAAGTCGTATTAGTTACGCCACTTATAACTCGAGATCTGCTGAACCGATCTTCGTGGTTATTGATCCCTTCGGATTTGTTTCATATGCAGAGAGATGCATCATTGACAATCAAACGGATCAATGGCTGAAGGATGGCATAATTGAAATATCAGAGTCTGAGTATACAAGCCCAGTCGTGCTTGTTAAAAAACAGGACGGATCAAATCGGTTATGCATCGATTACAAACGTATTAATAATGTAATCATTAGAGATAATTTTCCACTTCCCTTTATAGAAGATCAGTTAGACAGGCTTCAAAATGAACGTATTTTCAGTTCCATAGATTTAAAAAATTGTTTTTTTCATGTTAGCATTGAAAAAGGGAGCCGCAAGTATACCTCTTTTGTAACACATAATGGACAATTCCAGTTTCTTCGAGTTCCATTTGGTCTTTCGAACTCTCCCAGCGTCTTTCAACGGCATGTCAATGCTATATTCAGAGATCTAACCAGGAAAGGAGTAGCCATACCATATGTTGATGATATAATAATACCAGCAAAAACTGAAGACGAAGCTGTAGCCAATTTAAAAGAAGTACTCAAACAATGCGAAGAATATGGGCTTGTGATTAATTTCAAAAAATGTCAGTTCCTTAAAACGAAAATTGAGTATTTAGGACACGTAATTGAGAACCAAAGTATAAGTCCATCCACATCGAAAACGCTAGCCGTGTCGTCGTTTCCTATTCCGTCTAATCTAAAACAATTACAGGTTTCTTGGGATTAGTTGGATACTTTCGAAAGTTTATATTAAATTTTTCTCTGATTGCAAAGCCTCTAACGGATATGACAACACATGATGCATTGATTATTTTTGGTGAGAAACCTGCGTTTAACAAGTTAAAGAAGCTTATTACAGAGAAGCCAGTTTTGAAAATTTTTCATCAGCTACACGAAACGGAGCTTCATACGGACGCTTCAATCGACGGATTTGGCGCAGTCCTTCTCCAGAAGTCGCCAGAAAACATGCACTTTCATCCAGTGTATTACATGAGCAAGAAAACGACAGATGCCGAAAAACAGTTCACCAGTTACGAGTTAGAAATCTTAGCTGTTGTAGAAGCATTAAAGAAATTTCGAGTTTATTTACTAGGACTACGCTTCAAACTTGTTACAGATTGCAATGCTCTAGCTAAAACTATTCAGAAAAAGGGTCTGTGCACACGAGTAGCTCGTTGGATTCTCCAAATGCATGAATTTCAATTGACGTCGAACACTGATGCACTCAGTCGTGCACCAATGATGATGATCACCGAAACCAATATGCATAGCAGAATAAAGCATCTGCAAGCTCAGGACGACCAGCTGAAGGCTATTATAGACGTATTGGCAGATAAGACGAATCGCAATAACTATTTTTTAAAGGCTGGAGTTCTGCACAAACTTATCTCGGACAACGAACTTAGTGTCGTACCAACGAGTATGCAACGAGAACTAATAAAGAGGCCCACGATCATGGTAATTTTTCCATCAAGAAGACACGAGAGATCATTGGAAAAGAATATTGAATACCTAATCTGGAAGAGAAAATAAAAAGATGTATAAGCTGTTGCATAAGATGTATCGTGACTAACCGCAAGCAAAGAAAACAAGAAGGAGAGCTTCATCCATTATGACGTTTACAAATCATTGAATTTTATTATCAAAATTCGTGTTCTGTGAAAAATGTGTTTCGCAAATTACGTCCTTATTATGGTCGACACAACTGACCAACCGAGCAAGCCATAAAGGCAATTGTGGACAAATTTCGCACACATTTTACTTTATTGGACATTCAACCATCGAATCGTGTACGGAGAGTGCGCACATAAGAGAATATTGCAGCTGTAGCGGCCAGTGTCAATGAAGATCATGAATTGTCCATTCGTCGGCATTCTCAGCAATTGGGACTGTGTCCTTCGACTACATGGAAGATTTTGCGCAATGATTTAGGTTTAAAACCCTATAAAATTCAATTGGTTCAAGAATTGAAGCCGAATGACTTGCCACAACGTCGAATTTTTGCTGAATGGGCATTGGAACAGCTCGATGAAGATCCGCTGTTTTACCGTCGAATAATCTTCAGCGATGAAGCACATTTCTGGCTCAACGGATACGTCAATAAACAAAACTGTCGTATCTGGTGTGATGAGCAGCCAAGAGCCATTCAAGAACTGCCTATGCATCCAGAAAAAAACACTGTTTGGTGCGGTTTATGGGCTGGCGGTATCATTGGACCATTTTATTCAAAGACGATAACGGTCGCCACGTCACCGTCAATGGACAGCGTTATCGTTCGATGATAACAGACTTTTTTTTGCCCAAAATGAGAGATAATGATCTGGTTGATATGTGGTTTCAACAAGACGGTGCCACATGCCACACAGCACGTGAGACAATGGACCTATTGAAAGATGAGTTCGGTGAACAATTAATCTCTCGTTTTGGACCCATCAGTTGGCCACCGCGGTCATGTGACATTACACCACTGGATTATTTTTTGTGGGGATATGTAAAGTCATTGGTTTACCAGGACAAACCAGCGTCAATTGGTGCATTGGAAGACAATATCAGTCGTGTTATTGGCGAAATTCCCTTAGACATGCTCGAAAAAATGGTGCAAAATTGGACCTTCCGTGTTGATCACTTGAAACGCAGTCGCGGCCAACATTTACATGAAGTCATTTTAAAAAACTAATTGGCAGAGATTGTTTTATCATCTCAAATAAAAATTTAACAATAATATTCAAATTTTGTGTGTTTCATTTCAATTTTAAAAACCAAACGTTTTAAAGCAACAACGTTTGTTTGTTGTTCATCTATGTAACGGGTGACATAGATGAACAACAAACAAACTAATGACCTAACATATCGATTTTTTATGACCTCTGGAATCAACGCATAAACAGTATAAACATATCCTGGCAGTCATCGATAGTTTCAACAAGTTTTGTTGGCTGTACCCAACAAAGTCGACTTCAAAAGATGCAGTTTTACGACTACAGGAGCACAGCAAGGTTTTTGGCAATCCATCCCAAATAATATCGGACAAAGGATCAGCTTTTTCTTCGGAGGAATTCGACTAGGAATTTGTATTGCAAAAGCGAAGGCATAAAACATCATCTCATCACGACGGGACTTCCTCGAGCGAACGGCCAAGTAGAGAGGCTAAATACAACAATCATCGCAGTCCTTTCTAAACTCTCAAGCGACGATCCAAGAAAACGGTACAAATTTGTAAATAATGTCCAGCAAGTCATCAATTCAACATTTAGTAGAAGTATAAAAACAACTCCTTTTGAGCTGCTTACGGGAACAAAGATGCGATTAAAGTCTGATATCAAAATCAAGGAAATGATAGAAGACGAAATGATTCAACACTTTAATGATGAGCGAGATAAACAACGTAAAGAAGCAAAGCAACTATTCTACAAATTCAAGATGAGAACAAAAACAGGTACAACTTAAGACGAAGCCTAGCATCGAAGTATAAGATAGGCGATTTAGTTGCCATCAAAAGAACCCAACTTGGCCTGGGTTAAAGCTAAAGCCGAAATATCTTGGTCCATACCGGATCATAAGGGTAAAATTCAACGACACCTACGACGTGGCAAAAGACTCAGTATTCAGCGAAGGCCCAAGGCAGACGAGCACTTGCGCTGAGTATATGAAACCATGGGTACCATACGACGACGACGACGATGCATTCGGGGCGAATGAAGTGTAGGATGGCCGATTTGTGGGAATGGTCTGGCAATCCTATTCAGCCAGCCCTAGTTCAGTCAGCTGGCTCAAAGAAGCGCAAGACAATCTGGCAAGCCGGTTAGACAGAGAAGCATTAAGAAAACGAAGTTAAAGACTAAAAGACGACATTTTAAGACGAAAAGCCGAAAGTGTAAGACGTACACACGACGAAAACGCGAAATAAATTAAACAATTAATTATAATTATATCTACTATTAACTAAAAATCAATACTTATCTTAACATTAAATAAAACTAAAATAAAACTATAACCGGGACTGTGTTTATTTGTAAAACAATACCTTAGTTCCACATATATAATGTTGTACAATCAGAGCGACGACGTGCAACAGAAAACAAAGTAAAAACCAACTTATTTAACAAACAATACATATATTACATTAAAACAATGTGGATCAATCAATTGATATGATATATTCATCTTTTTACGCTCATTAACTTCAATCGAAAAGAGATACAGTGGCACCCAAAACTAGGCGCACTCTCACCACCAAAATACATAGTCAAACAACAAAAACCAACAACTACTCAAATTCTAAAAACTAAAAACAAAACCATCAAAGAAAGAAGTAAAAATAAAAGAAGAGAAAATCTAAATGTTTAAATTTAAGCCATGTAAAAGAGAAAAATGAGAAAAAACCAACTGAAATTTGTGTGTCAAAAACAACAAAAATAAGAAAAACAACAAAAAACCAACAAAGAAACATAAAAGTTAGCATTAAAAAACAAGGCGTCGAATGGAAGTGATCGATATAGATACATTAAAAGTAAACAAAACAAAATAAAAACCATTACACTTACATTATAAAGGAAGAAAGCGCCAACTAAGTTAAATTTATTGTTTTAAAAAAAACAAGGTAACAAATTTAGGCTGAAAGTTTGAACACAAAACACAAAAAATATCAAAGAAGCTAACATCGGCTATGCCGAAGTTTATATACCCTTGCAGTCCTTGGTAATAATAATTTTACATGTTCAAAAATTTCAAAAAAATTTTCAGCCCGATAGCTCTTAAGACGGCTGAGTAAAACGCATACGCACGGACGGACGGACAGACGGACAGTCGGACATGGCTATATCGACTCAGCTTCTCATGCTGATCAAGAATATATATACTTTATGGGGTCGGAAACGTCTCCTTCTGTGCGTTACAAACATCTGACCAATTTTATAATACCCTCTGCAAGGGTATAAAAACGGATGAAATTCTATAAAATGTTAAAAAAAGAGAAGAAATTTTCTTTTAATTTAGTTTTCTAATTTTAATCGCTGTAATGCTGTTAATTTATTTTTAATAAGCCCAAGCCTTTTAAATTATGTTGTGAGAAAGAAAAACAAAACAAAATAAAAATTATTTATATAAATTTAACATAATAAAAACACATAAAAAAACAAAATATGCAAACAAGAAAAGCAAGAAAAACTCAAACTCTTTAGTTTTTTATTAGTTGCAAACTAAAAACAAATCAAAAACTGGCATAGACCAAAACATGCAAATTGGAGCCACGAAATGTTTACAAACACCTTATTACATTTTTTTATGATAACTTTATAATATTATTAACTGTTTTCTTCTTATTATTTAATGTCTTCGAATCAGGGCTACCTTAAAATTTGAGAAGAAGTTGACAAGTTATTAACTGTAAGCAATTAAGTAGCCCTAACTAATTTCTTTTTCATATTTTTTTTTCGTCGAATTTCTTCATTATCACAAATATTAATTACAAATAACAGACAGCAAAAACAACATACCTACATAAAAAAATAGTCAGTTGTCTGAGCATTATATAAAAAACAAATCATTACTAAAATTTATATATATATATATATTGAACCGATATATCACAATATATATATATAAATCGATGTATACATATGTATGTAAGTCAGTAGAAATTATTTGTGTTGTGTGCAATTGTTTTACTTTTTTTTGTGATTTTTTGTGTTTTCTACATTTTTATTTTACTGCTCCAGAGCTTTACTATTTGACTAACGATTATTGTTTTACATTTAATTAAAACTTTAACAATAAATCCATATGAAAGATGAATAATAAAAGAAGAAGACCAACACAAAATCATGGTTACTCCAAATTCCGTAAATTTTGCAGAATCCATTTAAAAAATTTTCTCGAATTTTATTCTGCAAAACATTAAAATACAAAAATTTCAGCGTATATGAAAATTATATGATTTACAATCGGAATGTCATGGAAAACTGACTGAATTCAAAATATACGGGGAAACGGAATTCGAAACAATTTTAATAAATATAATTTTTGGAACAAAAAACAAAAAAAATAAATAAAATCTACATACAAGGCACATCATGCTTTAAATACATTAAACGGAAAGAAAATTCTATAAATTCATTAAAATTCTAAACTCTTCTCAGAAGTTGATCCTTTAAATGTCCCTCTAAATCAGACATGTTTTTGTATTAGGAAACGCCTTTCATTAACAAAAAGACCCATCAGCTAAAAGTTGTAAAATGCATTTTATATACAAAAATTCATAGGGAAGTGGTAAGATGAGGCGTAAGCATTAATAAGAGTTTGGCGGTAAGTTTCAAAAACTTTTAAAAATTTCTGAATATATCTACTATAAAGGTGTGTTTTTTACACAATTGCACACACGCTTTTTTCTGTTTTATGATTTGGGGTCTATGTTTATACAAGGTGTAAAATAAAAACACCTGTTACCTCAAAAGTGAGTTGCATTGAACAGAAACAGCTGTTGAGTGAGATAAAAATTTGTTTTACATTTTTTAAATGATTTATCAAGTGACATTTATATATACATACTACCAACTGTACTGAAAATTTGAAAACACAGTTAAAACTTTCAGTACCTACCTATACTTAAATCTGATTATGACAGTTTAAACTAAAATAAATTTTACTACTTATTATAGACAGAATCCTTTTAAGAAAATTAAGTAATTTCATCAAAGTTTATTAAAAAATAACTTACATTTTAACATTTGTTGAGAAATTTTCATCATTTATATACATAAAAGGAAGTCGTATTATTTACGCCACTTATAACTCGAGATCTGCTGAACCAATATTCGTGGTTATTGATCCCTTCGGATTTGTTTCTCCCCGAATAGCAGAATACATCTTAAAAACAATAAATAATAGTCGGAAAACCCCTTAAAACAGCCAATTTCTTTTCCCTATACAAACGTTTTCTAACCGTCGATCCTTTCGGATTTGTTTCCCCCCGAATAGCAGAATACATCTTAAAAACAATAAATAACTGTCGGAAAACCCCTTAAAACAGCCAATTTCTTTTCCCTATACAAACGTTTTCTAACAGTCGATCCTTTCGGATTTGTTTCCCCCCGAATAGCAGAATACATCTTAAAAACAATAAATAACTGTCGGAAAACCCCTTAAAACAGCCAATTTCTTTTCCCCATACAAACGTTTTCTAACAGTCGATTTAAATAGAGTCAACTGTTGTTTTAATGTCATTGTAGTGCTCTGTAATATACAATGTGAAAACTAAAGGAAAAATTCGAATATTGTGTTTTGTGTAGTAACATAACAGAAATTCGAATATCGTGTTTTGTGCAGTGTTTAGTAACCCATATTATCAGACCAAACCAATTAGCAATTTAATCATTATGCCACGTCCTAGATTATCCGATGTACAAGGAGAAATTATACGAGAAGAGCGCCGCTTTAGTATTCAACGAGGAAGGGCATTAATTCGTGCTTCTCAAACAGAGAATCAGCCTTTCTATATGATTGCAACATCGACTACAACTTGCAGCGATTAGTTCGTGGCATTGTGGCTTATTGAAGTTTGCTGTTAAAACGACACTTTTTGTGCCGCCTTTTTACTTTACCACTAGTAAAGTAAAATTGTTATTATTGGTCCCGCCAACAGAGCCATTGTGTTTCCTTGTGTTACACCAGAAATATGACATTTTCTAGCGAACACTTAAAAATACAATGTCTGCTTCCAAGTGACTTCATTTGGGGTTGAAATTATCGAAGAACACGATATAATCCAACATTTAAGGTAATTTACGTTAAAAATTGTAAAAATAATTATGTTGGCCAATTTCTCGGCCATATAATAAACTGCTACTCGGTTGGATTCGATGATTCAACTTCCCTTGCCACATTCTTCCCGAAACAGATTAGACGACGTTATGTAGTTTTACATTTATTTATGCGTCCGTCGCATTCGAGTTCTCTTGTTACAGTGATTTCATGAATTCTTATATGCTACGAGTGAGAGAGAGTAATTCAAAGTGAAGTGTAAAGGGAAACGCAAGAAGAGAGCCAACAGTGATGCTAGATTGAACTCTCCTTGAGCTTGCGATATATCGATAGTTTAGCTATTTAACCCAATGGTTAATATTTCGGAATAATTAAATTAATGAGTTTCAATTCAGGAGTTCTCCTCCAACATGCTCCCCCTGTTGAAAGAACCAACTTTCAAATAAATGATTCTGGAAGCGGAGCGATCTTGTGAATTGGCCTTTTGAAGATTCCTTTTGCAGTCCTAAGTTCGACCACTCGAATTTTGTCATCAGGTCCGGCATTTACAGACACTATTCACTATTAAGGCCAATGTTGAGCCGGCACGTTGTCTTCGTGTACTATAACTAGTTGTCCCAACGCCACATTTGGTTTTCCGTAAATCCATTTGCTGCGTTGTTGTAAGTTATGAACATAATCCCGTGCCCACAGTGTCCAGAATTGTTGTTTCAAATAGGTCACTCGCTGCCATCTATCCAGATACCGAAGTTCCGTTCCGGGAGGGTCCGTGGAATGGTAAAGTAATGATTCTGGTACTGACGTTAATTCGGTTCCAATCAGCAAATGCCCAGGAGTGAGAGCATTGAAATCGTTGGGGTCATCTGAAGTGGGTGCTATTGGCCTTGAATTAAGGATAGCTTCCACATCTGAGAACACAGTGAGTAGTTCCTCGAAAGTAAGAGATGCGTTTGAAATATTCTTCAGAGCCAGTGTCTTCGCTGATTTTACTGACGCTTCCCAGAGGCCGCCAAAGTGTGGAGCTCTAGGGGGAATAAAGCAAAAGTTAAATCCTTTAATTGAACTATATGTTTTTATGTGACCTATGACGTCTGAGGTAAACAATTTTGACTTAAACTCAGCTAGCCTTGTAGCAGCGCCAACAAAATTTGTGGCGTTGTCGCAAACCATGCGCAATGGTACCCCACGGCGCGCTACAAATCTACGTATACAAAGCAGAAATGCATTTGTTGACAACTCGGAGACTAATTCAATATGAATTGCCTTTGAAGCAAAACATACAAAAATTGCCGCATATGTTTTGTACGGCGGCCTTCCGCGAATCCGGTAAGACGTGAAAAAAGGGCCGCAAAAATCTACTGTTACTAGGAATGGTCTTTCAGCTCGTAGTCGATCGGCAGGTAGATTGCCCATCAGTTGAGTTATGAGGCGAGGTTTAAAGTGAAAGCAGCGGATGCAGCTTCGCACAACTTTTCTAATCAACGCTCGTGCGTTGATTACCCAAATTCGTTCTCTCAAAAGAGATAAAATAAACTTTGGGCCAGCATGAAGATTTTTGTTGTGCAAGAATTCGATGTATAGCTTGGTAAAACGATGATTTTGTGGTAGCAGGGCCTGATGCTTGGCGTTGAATGGAAGGTCTCCGTTTTCAAGACGTCCTCCGACTCTCATTACACATACTGCAGTTTGTCCAAATGTCATTGTGTGCATGAATGGTGTCAAACGCTGTAGACACGGTGTTAAGGTTTGTTTGTTTTTTAGTAAAGATATTTCATCAGCATAACATTCTTGTTGTATTAGTGCAACAATTTTCCAAAACGATTGATACATTTCTGTCTCAGTAATGCGAATATCGGCTATCGATGATGAACTTAGAGTGCGATCAGGCTTCACTTTGTTCACGCTGCGATAGAGGTATGAAACAATTCGAACAATTCGAATATACGATGAAGAATTATTTATGATCATATTTAGAATAGATTGTGAATTAGCGTTGTCTGCTCTGCTACATAGAAGTGCTGACTTGGTTCTTACCTCGATAGGCGGCGGAAGGGGTTCCTTAAGAATTGGCCATTCGGCCTTAGACAATTTTAAAAATGTTGGCCCTGTTATCCACATGCTTGTTTGCAGCTCTGATGTCCGACAACCACGAGAAACGATGTCTGCTGGATTCTTAGTAGAAGGGACGTGCTTCCATATTATTTCTTCCGTGTGTTGTTGTAACTCTGATACTCTATTTGCTACAAAACAATTTAGTGTTGATGCATGAAGTTTCAGCCATTGCAGAACAATTTTTGAATCGGTCCAAAAGTATACCTTGTCGATGTATAATTTTAATGTCCTTTCGAATTTGCGCCAAGTCCGACTGAGCAACAATGCTCCGCACAGTTCTAACTTAGGCAATGACTGTGTCTTGGTAGGTGCTATCTTTGATTTCGCAACGAGTAAAGTGACTTTGACTCCACTCGGGAATTCTGATCGAACATAAAGACAGCATCCGTACGCTCTTTCGGATGCGTCAGCGAATCCGTGTATTTCGCATCGATACGTTTTTGATGTGTTTACATATCGTGGTATTTGTAGATTTGATAAGTCTTTAATATCCTGTAAAAGTTCTTTCCATCTTTCCTTAATTCGACCATCGACAGGCTCATCCCAATCTAGGCCCTTGAGTGTCAAGTCTTGCATAAGAATTTTGCACCGAACAATGACCGGACTTATGAATCCCAGCAAGTCAAACATTCTTGCTACTACTGAAAGAATTGACCGTTTGGTAAATGGTTCTCGGTGGTCACAAATGTATCGAAATGTAAAGATGTCGCTGCTGGGCATCCACGTCATCCCCAGAGTTTTGGTAGTGTCTTGATCTTCCATGGCGATAAATACTTCGTCCTCTGAAGTTTTCGTAATTTCCTTGCAGTTGCTACTAAATTTTGTAAGATGCAATCCAGCCTGTGCTAAGATGTCTACTGTATCATTTTTAATGTGTTGAAGCTCGGTTACGCTATCAGCTCCGGTTAGCAAGTCATCCACATATAAGTCGTTGCGTAATGTTTTAGCTCCTATAGGATGATCATGTGAGTACAAATCGGCAATATGGTGAACACCTCTGATAGCTAAGAAGGGTGCAGCTGACATGCCATATGTCACGGTGTTGAGCTCGTAAGTTTTTAGTTCTTCTGTTTTTGTTGGTCGCCATACAATGCGCTGAAATCTCCGGTCTCTTGGATCTATGACAAATTGGCGATACATCTTGGCTATGTCGCCTGTAAGTGCATACCTGTTCAGACGAAATGATAGAAATGTTATAAAGAGGTCTTGTTGAATTGTGGGGCCAATCATTAACAGCTCATTTAATGATTTTCCCGATGATGTTTTAGCCGAAGCATCAAACACAACTCTAAGTTTCGTAGTAACGCTTTGCGGACGCAACACGCAATGATGAGGTATATAATAATGCGGTTCGTTCTGGCTTGCAACAGGTTTAAGAGACATGTGGCCAAGTTTTACATACTCGTTGATGAAATCTACATATGCTTGTTTTAGTTGATCGTCGCGGTCGAGACGATTTTCTAAGGATTTGAAACGCCGTACTGCGTTGTCGTAGGAGAATCCTAACTTCTCTGGGGTTCCTTAAATGGAAGTCGAACTTGGAGTCTTCCATCAGATTTTACAACTGCATTTTTACAAAAATGGCTTTCGCATTCCTGTTCTTCTTTGGTTTGCCGGTTACCAACAAACTCACAGTCTTCAATTTCCCAAAATCTTTTAACTAGCTGATCAAGTGATGGGTTGACGTGTACCAATAAACATTGTTGTCGAGGCCTTTCGTGTGTGGTTTCCAAATTTCCACCAACTATCCATCCATATTCCGTGTTGATTAAATATGGCATGTTTTCGCCCAAGCCTTGCTGACCATCGAGGATTGCTGCAAACAGCCCATTAGTGTTTATTAAAATGTGTATCTTGTGGGGCTCATTGAAATACGGATCGGCTAGATTGATATCCGTAGGTATAGTCCAATTTGATGTATCGATATGCTCGTGTGGTTGCTGAGCACAAATTTTCTTAATGACGGCAAAGTTGGCGGACCACTTAAATGATGAATGCCTAGAACGTATTGTGGCAAACGCATTGTGTTTAATGCCTTGACTGCTTCCGGTAATGCCGCTGAATTCTTGAGATACGCGAGTCCTATCCAGATTTAGCCGCTTGGCAGTCTCTTCTGTAATAAAATTAAGTTCAGAACATGAATCTAAAAGTGCCCGTACAGTATGTAATTGGCCAGACTTATCCATTATGTGAATCAATGCTGTAGGAAGCATCCCCTTTTTATCAGTGTTTGTTAATAACGAAGTGCTTTGTGAATTAGTTATTGGATTACCAGATTGAATCGATGATGATAGGTTTTTATCGGTGTGGAGGCGAATTGATGCAATAACGTATGATGAGCCGATCGGCACACCTTGCACCGGGAGAGTGAGGGACAATCCGTTACGCGATGTCCAGTTCGCAGACAGTTAAGACATGCATTGGTCCGTTTGACTGTATCGAACCTTTGCTGTAGCGATAACTCTCCAAATGACTTACAATTACTAACATAGTGCGCCGTCGAATGGCAGTGTAAGCATTGAGAGTTAATATTGAGGAATGCCTTTGACGTTGATGGTCGTTTTCCTCCTAGTGAACTATTGCGCTGACCGAGTTGACCTGTCTGATGACTTTCTAGGAACTGGCAGCGGCGATGAAGAATTGTGCAGAATTCCTCCCACGTTGAAAGCTTGTCGAAGCTTTGCTTTTCGTCGTAGACGCCTTTGGTCTCAGCATCAACCTTCGTAAGAAGTATGTGAATCATGATGTTATTCATTATTTCCTCAGTTGATCCTAGTGTAAGAAGTGATCCGCGTATAGCGGACGCATTATCGATGAGCTTCTGCAAAAGTCTTGCTTCTGGTTGCTTGACTAATGGTAAATTGAACAGACTCGATATACAATCATGGAAGATTAGAACGTCGTTGTCGTAGCGAGCTTCTAATCTTGACCAAGCTTGACTGTAGTTTTGTTCGGTGACTTGGACGACTGCACGACCTCAAGTGCAGGTCCCGATAAACATTCAAGAAGATAATTGAACTTATCAATTGTTGGCATGTGGTGATCGTTGTGAATTAGATTCAGGAAAGACGATTTGAATCTCTTAAACGCTGAATATTTGCCATCGAAACTGGGTAATTTCAGTTTAGGCAATCGTTGACTGTGAACCACTGTAGGAGACATTGAAGAACTCATAAAACTCATATCCGATGTGTTTACTGGACCCGTTGAACGTTTTCTTTGTAAAAGAGACAATAAATGTACCTTGACCTTTATGTACATTTCATCCAAATTACTGCGCTCTTTATCAATTACGTGCAAATTTTCAATTTGTGTTTGAATATGAGTAATTTGCCTATAATGAGATTCAAGTATTTGAAGTCTGCAGTCTAGTGTATCGGCATCTTCTTGGTCGCTAGTAGCAATGATCTTTTCATGTAAATTTCGAATGTGATTTTCAAACTGAGTCCGCTGGGATCTAAGATTTGTTAGTTTGTCTGTTCCCTTTGAGCTTACGGGAGTATTTGAACCGTCTTTGCCCATAATGCTTCAATAAAAGCCAGCAACACATCCAAGTAGCAGAACCAACGCGAATGTTGATTAGTTATATGTATATACATACATATACTTATGTTCCCAAACTTAACGGGTTTTTGATGTACAGTTGGCGCAGGCACTCACGCTCGTGTGTTTGGGTATGTAGAGAGTGGAATGACAAACGACGAAAATATAACTGTTCGGTTTTCTTTTATTGTACATGTGCGAGTACAGTAATTGTTTGATTGAATACTTGCGGTTTCATTCCAATGACTTTACTGCAGTATGTGGAGAGTTTAAACGTGGTTTTAGATGTCTCAACGGGTGTTTGATGATTGATTGCCTCTTGCAATCTATTATCGGAAACTTGTGGTGGCTTACGAAATTATGAAACGACGAGTCCAACTTAGTTGCGATTGAACAAAAACTTATTTAACAGCAAGTATAAGTCCTGTCACGGTCGCCAAAATGTTGGCCAATTTCTCGGCCATATAATAAACTGCTACTCGGTTGGATTCGATGATTCAACTTCCCTTGCCACATTCTTCCCGAAACAGATTAGACGACGTTATGTAGTTTTACATTTATTTATGCGTCCGTCGCATTCGAGTTCTCTTGTTACAGTGATTTCATGAATTCTTATATGCTACGAGTGAGAGAGAGTAATTCAAAGTGAAGTGTAAAGGGAAACGCAAGAAGAGAGCCAACAGTGATGCTAGATTGAACTCTCCTTGAGCTTGCGATATATCGATAGTTTAGCTATTTAACCCAATGGTTAATATTTCGGAATAATTAAATTAATGAGTTTCAATTCAGGAGTTCTCCTCCAACAGAATTGTTTGTAAGATCCAAGATCTGCAATTGTGATCAGAGCGGATAAAAGACCTGCTAGAACACATGCACGCAAATTTAATGATCCAACAATCGATGAAGTGGCAATGTTTATTGTTGGTGACGTTCATATGACGCGTTTCAATACCCGCTGATGTTCTGGCAAGGTGACGATGAATATTTTTTTTTTTTTTTTTAACGTTTAATATGTATGTAGGATTGCGTGAGAACCCCTAATGGTATCAGAATGCCGATAACGATATTAGTTTGATAGATATCGATAGATGGTCAATCGGAGAGAGATGCTTGAGTTGCTGGACGAAGAGGTTGTGTTGGTCTCGTTAAATTAAAAGTGTTCAATAAGATGGTTTCTTTTTGTTTTGTTAATAATTAAATAAAAATGATAAGCTAAGATACATACATAAAAGCAAAGTGGTGTGAAGAGTATATTTCATTCTGGTCCAGTGGACTCAGGCTTTCTACATTTTGGGGGCTCGTCCGGGATAATAACAAAGAGCGAGTGAGAGAGAACTTTATGAAGAAATCGCGCGTAATTGCAAGAGTGACGCCAACATAAGGAAACATGAGAGCAAGCGAGACAAAATAAAATGCGTGCTTTAATTTCACCACCGAAAGACAAGAAAAGAGACGAACACATGAGAAATAACAACAAAGACGAAAAGATGAGTAAAGCTTAAAAGACGACAATTTTGTTCAGAGAGGAACAAAATGAGGAAAAGCAAGAACAAAGACGAAAATATTTGAAAGACGAACAACTTCCCATAGACGAAAATTTGTTCAGAGACGAACACGAAGACGACAAAAATTTGTTCAGAGAGGGACAAAACGAGGAGAAAAATTGAACTTGCTTGGATTCGGCGCTATCCAATCATTCATGCAAGCCAAGAAGTAACCTGGAGCAGAGATCGGACTAGGAGTCACACGGAGAGTGGCTGCTAATACGAGGAGTACCAGATCAAGACGAGACGACCCGATTCACCACTACATGCACAGTCAGAAGGCATCATCCATCCAACATTGTGTGTGTGTGAGTGAGAAGAAGCTAAGACGTAAAGAAGACGAAACGTAAGAAGACAATTGCGTAAGGAAGACTACACGTAAGAAGACAACTGCGTAAAGAAGATCACGAGAAACGGACAACATAGACGTAAAATAACCAGGGCTACATCGCAAGTACATTTATTTTTAATACTAACAATAGTTAAAAGTTTTGAAATAAGAGAACACACGAATTACAATTTTTGAAATAAGAAAAGATGATTTAAAAGTTGTGAAATAAGAGAACAATGAACAATTTTTGAAAATAAGAAAAGAAGATTTAAAATTTTGGAAAAAGAAAAGTTGATTTAAAAGTTTTGAATAAGAGAAAAGATGAATTACAATTTTTAAAATAAGAAAAGAAGATTTAAAATTTTGGAAATAAGAAAAGTTGATCTAAAAGTTTTGAATAAGAGAAAAGATGAATTACTATTTTTGAAATAAGAAAAGATGATTTAAAAGTTGTGAAATAAGAGACCAATGAATTACAATTTTTAAAAATAAGAAAAGAAGATTTAAAATTTTGGAAAAGAGAAAAGTAGATTTAAAAGTTTTGAATAAGAGAAAAGATGAATTACAATTTTAAAAATAAGAAAAGAGGATGAAAAATTTTGAAAATAAGAAAAGAAGATTTAAAATTTTGAAAAATAAGAAAGAAGATTTAAAATTTTCGAATTAGAGAAAGAGAAATAAGAAAAGACGAACTACGAGTTTTGGAAAATAAGTAAGAAAATTCAACAAAGAGGAATTAGAATATTTGTAATCATATAAACTAACATCTAATTTAAACACTAATTTAAATTATTTTGTAATCAATATTTTTACACATGTTGTATAACGAGATCACCGAACTGACCGTCGCAGGGTTAAAAGAAAAGTTAAAAGAGCTGAATTTAAGTGTAAAAGGCAACAAACCTGAATTAAGAGAGAGATTAATTTCATATTTTGATTTAGACACGAACGAGGAATCCTTATATTCAGAAGCTAATACCAGTATTCAAGGCGAAGTTGAAGAAGTTGAGAGAGAAGTGACAATGGCGTTCACATTAAAAGATATTCGTGATTCGTTGACAGAGTTTGATGGGAGCAACAAAAAGGATGTATTAGAATGGCTTTCAGACTTTGAGGGTACTGCTGTAACAGAACAATGGAATGATCTTCAGAAATTTATCTATGGTAGACAGCTGTTGACAGGAGCGGCTAAGTTGTTCGTAAATAGTCAAGAGGGTCTAACAAGTTGGGGTAGACTTAAGAGCGCGCTACAGGATGAGTTTACTGTTAAATTGTCGGCAAAAGAAGTTCACAAGCAATTAGAGAGTAGAAAGAAGAAATACAACGAGAGTCTGGATGAGTACTTTTATCTAATGAAGAGTATAGCCAAAAGAGGCAGCTTAGATGAGGAAAGCATTGTCGAATACATCATTGAGGGTATCCCTGACTCTAAAATTAATAAAAGCGTTCTTTACCAAGCGAGAGATTTGAAGGAATTACGAGAGAAACTAACGATGTACGAGAAATATGCTTCCAACCAAGAGTCTAAACCAAAACCACGAGAAGCTGCAATCGAGGAATACTTTGGAGGATTTCAAATGCTTTAAGTGTGGAGGAAATAATCACATCGCTAAGAATTGTAAAGACGATTTCAAATGTTTTAAATGTAATCAGATGGGACACAAAGCTAATCAGTGTGAGACGAAGAATTCAAAGGATACAACGAAGACAAATACAAATTATCAACAAATGACACTTAAGTTTAATCGTTCTTTTAAGGATGTTCCAATGGGCAATGGGGTATTATCTGCTCTGTTTAATTCGGGCAGTGATATCTCTACTATTAGCGAGAGCGCCTATATGGAAATATACCCTGTTAAATTAAACCGTGAATGCAAGGAGGTAATTGGCGTAGGAGGGAAAACGATTTGTACCCTTGGATTTTTTAACGTCAATACAGAGTTAGACGGCAACGTCGTGAAAATAGCCTTTCATGTTGTTCGAGATAAAGATACTTTGTACAAAGGAGTAATCGGAAATGATGTTTTGGAAAACTTAAATGTTACCATTGGGAAAAGAGGAATTGTTTTCCACAAAGAGGATGAGATGCCAAAACCAATCAGCACTGATAAGCAAACCGAAACAAAAGTCCCAGATTTGCAAAAGACGGTTGAAAATATAATGACGATGACCTTAAATGAGGGTAACCCGTGCCCAGAAATGAAGACTGTAGTAGCAGACGAGATCCCGATTCTGTGGTGCTTCTTTCGTGGAAAGATGGCAAGAATATAGTATGCGGTGATGATATAAAGCCAAATCCGAAGATAATACGACGCAACATTAAAGACCACCATTTTGAGATCAAACATCGACCTGGAACTAAGATGACGTATGATGCTTTGAAGATGACTCGTTGTTTAAAGTCCGAAGAAACCCTTAAAGAAGAAATGAGGACAATAACTTGGCAAGGTTTAAAGTCCCAGTTAGAGGAAGAATTACTTATAGAGTTGCAACGGGAGAAAGATGATATTCGTAGATTAGCAAAAGATAATATAGCAAAAATATAGGAAGAAAATCGTAAGTCATATAACAAGTTCAGAAAGTCCGAAACAGAATACGAAGTGGGCGATATGGTTGCTATAAAGCGTACCCAGTTTGGAGCAGGGCTGAAGCTTAAGAAGAATTATCTAGGGCCGTATAAAATTGTTAATAAGTTGAGACATGGTAGATACTCAGTGGAGAAGATTGGGGATGGTGAGGGCCCAAATAGGACCAATACCGTAGCGGAGTACCTGAAGATGTGGAATCCATCATTCGGGACGAATGAGGCTGTAGAATGGCCGAATGTAGGATTGCGTGAGAACCCCTAATGGTATCAGAATGCCGATAACGATATTAGTTTGATAGATATCGATAGATGGTCAATCGGAGAGAGAGATGCTTGAGTTGCTGGACGAACAGGTTGTGTTGGTCTCGTTAAATTAAAAGTGTTCAATAAGACGGTTTCTTTTTCTTTTGTTAATAATTAAATAAAAATGATAAGCTAAGGATACATAAAAGCAAAGTGGTGTGAAAAGTATATTTTATTCTGGTCCAGTGGACTCAGCCTTTCTACATATATTTGTTGAATCTACTCTTAAATTAGAGCCTAACAACAAGTTTGAGATATTTTTCTTAGACTAGTACTTAAGATAAATCCTGGGGATATTGCAGGCGGCCCTAATCACTTGTTATTGGGTTGGTCTGTCATTTCTTTTAAGACGAGTTCTATTATTAGTTCGCGTAATTTGGGTGTGCATCCAGTATCGCAGAATACTTTAGTTGTTGAGTACCTATTTCAGATTTTACGCTAGGTATATTTAGATCATTTTGAATGTTGTCGTTTCGTATATACCACGGGGCCCCGTGATTGATCTTAAAATCTTCGACTGCGCTCTTTGTATAATATCGACATTGCTGGTACTTGCATTTCCCCATAGTACGGCTCCGTAAGTCCAGATGGGTTTCAGTACGGAGTTGTATAGGAGGACTTTATACTCCAGACGTAGAGGGGACCGAGCATTGATAATCCAATGTAGGCTACTCGCTTTCAGTTTAAGCTGTGACTTTTTTGCTTCGATGTGCTTGCGCCAAGTTAGTCTTCTGTCTAGGTGGATGCCAAGGTAAGTGACATCCACGGCTTGAGGAACTGGTACGTTGTTTAGCATTAGAGCTGGACAGTTTCTTCTGTTAAGCGTAAATGTAACATGTTTGCATTTCTGCTCTTTGACCCGGATACGCCAGGTTGCTAGCCATTCCTCTACCACCTTAAGGTGTTCCTCTAGTTTTGCAGAGGCTTGTATTGGGCATTTGGATCTGCTAAGGATTGCCGTGTCATCGGCAAAAGTAGACGTTGTAAGTCCTGAACTCTTTGGTAAGTCTGCAGTGTACAGCAGGTCGAGCGATGGGCCGAGTACACTGCCTTGCGGTACACCAGCTTTGATTTCAAAATCAGCCGAGACAGAGCCATTACATCTTACAGCAAATTTCCTATTGTAAAGGTAAGATTCCATGAGTTTGTGTGCGTACTGTGCCAGTTTTTGCCGGATTTTGAACATCAGACCCTCCAGCCAAACTCTATCGAAAGCTTGGGCAACGTCGAGAAAGACAGCCGCGCACAGTATTCTTTTAGTTCGAATGCTGTTCGTATTTCGGATGTTATGCGATTGACTTGTTCAATTGTACCATGTTTTTCGCGGAAGCCAAACTGGTGTGCAGGGATTGTGTTCTCCGATGCCAGAAATGAGTTTAGGCGGATCTGCAGGACCTTTTCAAAAAGCTTCGAAAGACATGGCAGCAAACTAATTGGCCTATAGGATGATGGCTAGGTTTTGTCCTTTCCCACTTTAGGAATCATGATGACAGTGGACTTTTTCCATGTTCTTGGGAAGTAGCCAATTTTTATTATAGCGTTGAACAGTTTGCAGATATATTGTATTGCAATGATAGGGAGTTCTAGGATCATTTTCGGTGTGATTAGGTCATGGCCAGGGGCTTTTTTCGGCTTTATGTGGATTTCAATAACTGCAGTGATCTCGTCCGATTGGAGTTCCGAGTACTCACTATCCGATAATGTGTTCGAAGGGGGAAGTACAGATGAGTTTGATGTTGGATTTGGCTGGAAAACCATTTTAAAACGTGTGGCAAATACGGATGCCCTCTTTTCGTCACTGCGGGCCCATCCACCGGTTGGACTCCTTATCGGTGAAATTGTCTCTGTACGAGCGCTTAAAGTTGGGTGGGCTTTCCACAGAGGATGTTTAGTGCCGGTTGGACTGAGCTTTTCTATGTATTTCCTTCGAGCCCAGCTTTCCTCTTGTCTTAACGCCTTAGAGAGGTTGCGATTAGCTTGCCTTAGGCGAAGTTTTGCTGCTGGTGATCGAGTAATCTGCCATTCTCTTCTTAGACGTCGTTTTTCCGTTACTAATTGTTCTATCCGCCGGTTCGTAGGCCTGTCAACAGGTTTGGTGTAAGAAGAGGCATGTTGAGTAGATACTCTTGCTGCAGCTCCCATCATCGACTCAAGTGCAGAGACGCACATATCAATGTCCTCTGCAGCATCCAGTTTCGGCGAACAGTCAATGTGGGCACTCATGTACATTTTAAATTTAAGCCAATTTGTTTTGTTGTTTGTAAGCCTATATGGGCGATCAAGTACTTGAGGTCTTGTTAATAATGTGAATAGCACTGGAGAGTGATCGGAAGTCTAGCAGTGTTTCCGCAGTGATCCGATTACGTGGAATCCTCTTGGTTACTGCGAAATCAATCAAGTCAGGCACTTTCTGTGGATCTGTGGGCCAATAAGTAGGTCTACCAGGTGAGACGCAATCCATCTTATTGAGAGGGTTGACTATTGTGTTGTACAACTGCTTTCCTTTAGGATTTACCAGGCGAGATCCCCAGTGCGTATGTTTGGCGTTATAGTCCCTGCTGCAATGAAGCGATCTCCGAGTGTGTTAAAGAAATCGGTAAATTCCTTTTCAGAGATTGAGAAGCGTGGTGGGCAGTACAGGGCGACCAATGTAGTGTTGCCGCAGCTGGTTTGGACGGTTATAGCAGTTGCTTGTAGGTGCTGTGTTTCAAATTTGTTGAGGAACGAGTGTTTTATACGGTTTTTGATTAGGATACCGGTCCCGCCATGAGCTTTTCCGACTGGATGGTTTGTTGCGTAGAAGGTATATTTTGGTATTTGAAAATTATTTTTTGATGTTAAATGTGTGTTCCGAAATCAGCAAAACGTCGATTTCACTTGAGTCTAGGAATAGTTGCAGTTCATTTTTGTGCTTGGAGATGCCGTTAGCATTCCAAGGACATAGACGTAGGGAAGCCATTATTTATTATCGATAAGCTTCTGGATAAGCAGGTTTTGATTCCGCATCAGTTCGTGCATACAGTTTTGCATGAACGTCATAAAAGTGGTCATGTTTTGATTGAGTGAGATCAATAGGGCCTCTAGACCACTTGGAGTTTGCTGACCAAGCTCTGGTGCGCTAGGTTTCGGATTCTGTAGATGGCGGAGTGACGGGGTCTCTTTCGCGGGCTCCGTCTGTCCAGTTCGGAGCACACTAGAGAAGGATACACTAGGTCTGGTTGTAGCAGTCATGTTGGATGATCTAACAGCCTTGGCGAAGAAAACCTCCGGTGTAGTTTTGGAGGCGTTGAAGATGATTTTTGGTCCAGCTGGGGGTTTGCGCCCGTTTAGGTGTGATTTAAGATCCTTAAAGACAGGACATCCTCAGTTGCTGCATAGTCTTAGTGCGACGTTGTTTCTGTCCTTGGTGCAAATTCCATCTTCATGATGTTCGCCGCAGCCAACACACACTGACCTAAGATTGCAATTGTTAGAGGTGTGGTTGTTTTCCTGGCAGTTTTTACACTGCGGTGGTTGGCGTCTCTTATGGGGCTCCTCTACGGTGATTCTTCTGTGCCATAGAAGCTGTAGGTTGTAGATCGGGTGCACTTCATTTGGCTTCGACCGCTTTGCATCTGGTTGGAGCTCGATTTTAAAGAGCGGCTGTGTGACTTTGTTCCTGTTGATGATGTGGACAACGGACTAGACCGCAAACCCTTTTTCGACCAACGCGTCTGCTATTTCTTGAGTAGGGACCGATGGCTCAATCCCCTTTAACACAACCTGGAGCCCTTTACTGCTTTTTAGTTGGTAGGTATAGAAGTTGATGTTAGCATTACGGAGGTACTTTTCGATGATGCGGAAATTGTCCTCAGTTTGGGCTTGACATTTAATTTCTTTGTTACCCCTATTGAGAGGGGTTACAACAAAGTTATTTGCCCCTACTGTTTCTACTAGCTTCGAAATCAGGGCGCTGAAGTTGGCTCCACGGATGTATAAAGGGGGTGGACTAGCCGATTTAACTTTATCTACAGCGCCGGCTTGATCGTCTTGCTGATCGGCAAAAATTTTAAAACGATTCCCGCTAAGGGGTGCTACTCGTTCATTTGTTTGGTTATTTTCGGCGTATTGCCACTTTTTTTCTTTTGCGGGCTTAGCTTCCGCTTAGTTATTTTAATATATCTGTCCATTCCAGTTTGGACAGAAGTCGTTGGGTTTACTATTGTGGCTGACTCTGGGCGACTTGTCGTTGACGGCTTGAGGCAGGTCAATACTTCGGCAGACGTTGCAGTAGTTGCTGTCAACGAGCTGACGGTGCTGGTTGCTGTCAACGAGCTGACGGTGCTGGTTGGTGCAATCGGTGACCCAGTTATCGATATTGATGGAGAAGCACACTGCTCTCTCCACGGTAAGTTGCTGTTAATTGCTGAGTGGCTGGCACTATCGGTGTTATTGCTTACGTTAGCATTCGGTGGGGTCGGCGACACCACCGAAAAGTACGCGTTGTTGCGTTGGACCGAGAGTCGACGCTCACGTTGTTGTTGTACAATTAGTTCTTGTAGCTGTTGCTGGTGGGGATTTATTACGCGCTTTGTTGTTGCAACTTAGTATTTATTGCTATTAGAGCAATCTAATAGCAATATGATTGTAAATAGGCGTCTCTGAGGCGACTGAGAGCCCTACACAACTTTTTGCAAACGCAGACTTTTTTTTTTTTTTTTTTACACTCAATTTTTGCGGAGTGCATTAAAAACACGTCTGCACACGCCGGCAGTTGAATTGGAAAATATAACGATGAATATAACTTTAATATCAAAATGAAAAATTTATTGAATGGTAAGATCAATGCCGTTAACGTATTAGGTGTTCTAAAATACAATTTCTACCAAAATTTGTTTCAGGTTAGGAAACAACCAAGAAGGTTAGGTCGATGAATTACTACGCATACCGTTTGCTGATTCGTAAAAATTGAGATAATTATTACAATTATTACTACTTCAACAATCTTGCGTTGACATGTCGAAACAATACGTAGCACCTTAGTTTTATTCGGTTGAATCAAAGTAAATTGCGTTTGGAAGTGTATATTCAATGTTGGTCGAATAACTTTTTTGGCGAAATACACAGGTATTTTAAACTCCATGGATGTGCCGGGTTAATGCTTAGAAATTTAAACCAACCAAAACTGTGCAGTGGAAAGCGTTTGTTTATAAGAAAACTGATGACCGATGTGATTCACTCGTCAATACTTAAAGAAAATTTACAGATGAGGAAAATCTTATTCCAAGGATCCTGATTCGTCTTGCCTGCGCCATGACGATCAATCTTTGACTATTTGTGGCCTTAATCTAAAAAATTCACGTTTTCACGAAAAAACAAATAATGTCGTTTACAAAGGTGCTAAGATGAAAATTTCGTATAACTTTTCAAATATCTATCAAAACAAAAAATTTTTTTTTTGTCTGTTAATCCCAAACAAAATGTTAAGAAATATTAAAAGCCGTCAGGTGACGAAACAACTATGGTTCCCCGGGTTTGCTAGTTATTAAATAAAGTCAAAAAAAAGGGCTCCCAATTTAATCAAGTTACTTGAAGCCTTGATTTTAGAATATGGCCAAAGCATTATTCTGCTTGGACTGTCCATTTATTATGGCTAAAAATTCGTGTTGGAATGATTTTCATATTTTTCATGTGTCGAATTGTTTGAGCTAGTCTAACGATGGACAAACCCACAAAACACATCAGACTGTCAAACTTCTGCATAATGTTTACTTGTATGTTTTTTTTTTCATACTTTTTCTTGTTGTGGTTGTCGTTGTTGTCTACATACATACTTGTATGTATAGAGAATTACAGCTTTGAAACAGTTGCCACTGGCGTTGGCTGTTGGTTTGCCTGTATTGTGCTCTTGCCAAAAATTGGGTATTTCACTTTTCGTAAGGGTCGGCCAAATGAAGTTGGAGTTTCAAATTTGTTTCATATTTGTCAATAATTTATAGATTCTCCAATTTTTAAAAGCAATAAGTGAATGTTTTGACATTTTGGATCTCTTGAACTAATGATCTGCTTTCTTATAGATCTAAAAACTATTTTACTGGAATATAAATCACTATGTTACTCTTTTCAAGAAAAAAAGAGTTTTTCAGGAATCGAAAAGAATGAATTTTTAGAATAATGCATTCAAATTAGCCTTGTGGTTGAATTCACTTGTAAAATTTGGTAAAATGTTACCTAAATTTGTTTTTATTGCGAATACATCTGGCAGCCTACTTGGTCACCCGTCCATCTGGCAACCCTATACGCGTCAAGACGCACTCTCGTATATGGCACCGTCTGTGCCGGTCGTGTTTCTCATAGTTCTACCACAAATAATATATTCACTACTAATATATATATATCCATCAATAACTCTGTAAACCCATGAAGTTGAATAAATCTCAACAGGTTATGGGCCCAGCAACATTCCACTGCGCCAATAATTCGATGGATTCAGAATAGTGAAAATAAAGTAAAAAGTGTAAAAGTTGTGGCGAAAAAGTTCTAGAAAGATTTTTTTGTCTCGCCTGTGTGGCGCCGAACTGCCGTTTTTTTACGTTGCTTGTGTAGCTTCGCGGTCGGCTTTTGCTTGTGTAGCTAAGTCAAGAAAAAACGTGCGAGAGAGAACACAATAGAAAACAGTTAAATAAAGAGAAACAGAACATATAAAATGAGTGTCGCAAGTGTACGTATAGAGCCGTTAGGCAAAGAAAATTTTGATACTTGGAAAATTCAAATGGAAGCACTTTTGATCAAAAATGATACGTGGAAATATGTGAACAATACATGTGTAAAGACAGAACAAAATGCTACACAGTGGGTGAAAGAAGATGCTAAGGCAAAATCTGACTTAATTCTGGCCATGGCGACAACAGAATTAAAACAAATAAAAACTGTGAAACTTCAAACGAAGTATGGAAAAAGTTGCATAGCATCTACCAGTCCACGGGTCCCGCACGCAAAGCCACCCTACTGAAGTCTTTGATTTTGCTGAAATTAGGCCCCGGCGACGACATGCGAGATCACGTCGATAAGTTTTTTGACATTGTAGACAAAATAAATGAAACTGAAGTAATCAACATAAATGATTTAATCTCGATCTTGCTACTGTACAGTATATCAAAAGAATACGAAACATTTCGTATAGCAATCGAGTCGCAGGACAATTTAATTACACCTGAAGCACTAAAGGTAAAATTATTGGATGAATACGAAGCGCGAAATCGAAACAAAGGAGATCATTACCAGGGGCACTGATGATAAATAAGAGATTCAATAATGGTGCACCAGGGTCGTCCAAGGCAGGTGGTTTCAAATACAAATGTTATAATTGTGGAAAGGTGGGGCACAAGGCGGCGAAATGTCCCAAGAAATTTCCGAAAAACTCCGAAGAAAACAGTGAGTCATATTCAAGTATGTACATACAAGAAGCAAATCTTACACGCACAAGCCTAAAGGGATGGTGCCTGGACTCTGGAGCAACGTCACATGAAGTATCGGGCGTCCCATATCAAAGCTTGATAGGTGCTCTAATGTGGCTTGCAGTATCGACGCGCCCTGACATCGCACATACCGTAAGTCTTCTTAGCCAGTATAATAATTGTTACGGGAAACAACACTGGGTTGCAGTCAAAAGGGTACTTCGTTATTTGAAGGGTACTCAAGACCATGGACTAATATATAGAAAAACCGGAAAAGATTTGGTTGGCTATGCTGATGCCGACTGGGCTGCTAATATTGATGATCGTAGATCTTTTACAGGTTTCGCATTTAAGATGGCAAACGCACCAATAAGTTGGGAATAAGCAGCGAACTGTCGCTCTTTCTAGTACCGAGGCGGAATACATGGTCCTATCTGAGACGTCTAAAGAGGCTGTACATTTAAGATCTTTCTTGCAAGAGATTTTTGGCTCGCTCCGTTTCACCATAATCTACAACGACAATCAAGGAGCTGGCCAACTCACACGAAATCCTCTATCCCACAAGAGGACAAAGCATGTCGACATCCGTCATCATTTTATAAGGGAACTGGTGGACAAAGGGGACCTTCGCATTGATTACATCTCAACAAGTGAAATGCCCGCAGACGTTTTAACCAAAGGACTAGGAACAGCAAAGCATGAGTCCTGTGTGACACTGTTGGGAGTACAAAAAATAGAGAAATAAGGCGCCATCTGGGGAAGTATTGCGAATACATCTGGCAGCCGGTCGTGTTTCTCATAGTTCTACCACAAATAATATATTCACTACTAATATATATATATATCCATCAATAACTCTGTAAACCCATGAAGTTGAATAAATCTCAACAGTTTTTCATTGTGTATTATATATTTTACATTTGACATATGTAAGGTATTTCCAAAATTGATAAATAAAGTTTCAAAGATTCAAAGGTTTTCAAAATTTAAAAAATCTAATTTTTCAGTAAACTTGATTTACTTTTAAAGATTTCAATATATATTCAAAGTAATGGGTATGCAAAGTAAAGAATAATAGTTGTATCTGAATTCAATTCTTAAAGTATTATTATGACTGCAAAATTTTTCAAAATCAAACTATTTAATATCATATTGAATCAACTAGAAATCTTTCATTTAAAAGAAATTTAAAGAAAATGTGTCAAAAATAATTCCACTGGGACACATTTCTAAGGGTATCGAAATGGCGTTATAGACGATCTTTGGTTTTACATATATTACAACCGAAAAGAAAAGCAAACACAAAATGAGCAAAGAGGAAAGGAAATAAAACGAAAAAACCAGGCAAAAAATTGCTTTTATTTTGTTTCCTTGATTTCTTTTTGTTGTCGTTGTATATAGATAGTAGTTGTTGGTGCTGCAGACAAAAGTTGGCGTGTACACACGATATATATATCCCTATATACATACATATACATAGTTTGTACGTGGCATGTAAGGTTATGGCGAGGCAAAAGCATGTCTAAGGTTATTTATAGCCACACTTTCTTTTTTGGCCATATTAATATTAGTTCGTTTTTGGTTTTTGCCAGGACATAAGAGGCCAGTGCCAGGCAGGCCTAAGCCGATTTATGATTTCGTCATCTTTGTATTTACAATACGAAACACACACATTAAATTTCTATATAAAGCCTGGGGCAAGGAAATTTTCCTTTGAGAACTTCAAAGAGACATCCAATAAGAGTGTATGGAAAACTTATCTTTTTATTTTCAATAATGTTCTTTGTCGTTTCTCTCTCTCATTTCTGCATCCATCTCTCTGTTCCTCTCTGTTGTTGTGTTTTATCTTACCTTGCAAAAAAACTTTTAAATATGAGAATTGCGACGACATTGTGCATCAAAAAACAAAAAAAATTTGGCATTGGAATTGGCAAGACAATAAAACCAAATTGAAAACTGAGACTGAAATATGCAAATGTAACAAATATAAATTCTTACATTAAGTTCATTATGGCTTAAATGTTGGCCTACTGGTAGCTTTCACAGTTTTCTCTTAGATGTATTCTTTGAGATGCTTTTTAGCCTCAGAAATAAGCAGTACAAAATTAAAATCCAATTGAAATTTTGTTTATTAATAAATATATTTCAAGGTACAAATTTGTTGTTTCATATAAATTTTATTGTTGTTTTTTTGTATCAAATCTTGTCTTTAATTTTAATTGATTTAATAGTTTTTACTACATTAAATTTAAATTTAATAAACGTAAGGCCAGAACTTTTGTCTTAATATTATTTACTAGTACTACATATGTATATTATTCTATGTTAAGAAACTATGTTTTACTAAAATTTAAGAGATTTTTGATTATTTATTTGAATTGTGGATGTTAATACCCATTTCAATTTTTATAATTTTAATATATTCATTATATAGTCTGTTGGCTTTTTTCCATATCTTTATCTAGCCACTCAGGCGTTGAGTGCCCTCTTCAATATTTACACAGCTGTCCCTGTCCGTACCTAGATATGTACATATGTAGCGATGATTTAATGATCGTTACTATATTTATTTATTTATTTATTAATATTTGAATTGTTTGATGACAATCAAGTTCAATATATTGTTTGAATTTAAACATATTTATAGAAATAACACTGGACTGCTTATGGACCTTGACGTGCGACTAAGTTGACAGACTCTTTGCGAATAATCTATGGCCTTTAGCAAGTGATCAACTTATATAATGATCCTATACCCTGCTCTCTCTACTACTACTAGAATGTTCGGCCACTACGTGTCTGTCTCTTCTCTTCTATCATTTTGACTTGCTCTATCTCAATGCCATTTCCCACATTCGGCCCTCCTGACGGTACATTCGACCCGAATGACGGTCCCCACAATATCATATATTCCGATACAGTTGATGTCCTATTAGGCCCTTCCGCCTGTCCAACTTTCTCTACTTCATATCTCCCATGATTTTTAATTGCCGTTACTTTATAGGGTCCTACATACTTTCCTTAAAGTTTCAGACCAACGCCATATTGGGTACGCTTAATAGCAACCAAATCATTTATTTTGAATCGTTTTCCCTCTTTTCTCTTTAGATTAGCTGACTTCTTGTTATCCTCCTGAATTTGCTTTATATTTTCAACTGCCTCCATTCGTATTTTTTTTTCTGTGTTCTGCTAGTTCTTCGATTAGAAGATCATCGAGTAGTTCTTTAAGGTTTACATCCTCTGAACTACGCATGTGAATACCGGTTAGGAACTTAAAAGGAGCAATCCTAGTACTTCTACTTGACGTACTGTTGAACTTTCCCTACGTATTTATACCATGAAGCTGGATTATCTAAACTCATTTTAGCTAGCATTGGAATCGTAAGAGCCATTGGTCCGACGTGATCAATATGGTAAGAACAAAGTGGTTTGTCACCCTTTTCTATTGAAGTTAGTTATCCCCTCTTTTGCCAGCCTTTGCGTTAACAACAATACACTCCACACAAATATGTACCACACGAATAACCTTATCTCTTAATTCGGGAATATAGCATGATTCCTCGATCAAATCTTGCGTTTTCTTGACGGAAAAGTGACCCTGGGTATGTGCAAGTCTAATAATCTCATGTTCCATTGCCGAAGGCTCTACAATCAACTCACAATTAGGGTCTTTAAAGAGAATATCGTTTTCTATATAGAAGTCTTTATAACATTCTTTTTCGACTAGCGTCCTTACTGCCTTGGTCCACTCATCTTGCAACTGAGCTTTTTTTAATCGATGTTTAATAGTGTCCTCAACAAGCATAAAACTTGCAAAACGACTCAACGCATCGACGTGCCTCATTTGAGTACCTGATCGATGTACAATAACATAATCAAAGTCCTGAAGATACATAGCCCAACGAGCAACACTCAAAGGAACATCTTTCTTTTTCATGGTCATAGCGAATGCGTTACAATCGGTAACTATGATGAATCTAGATCCTAGGACATAAACACGCCATTTGGTTAGCACTTCGAGTTCGTAAGAATGATTCATTTCTTCGCACGATTTTGTCTTACGACTCATATATTCAACGGGATGAAATGAATTATCCTCTGGATGCTTTTGTAACAAAGCTGCCCCAAATCCATATTTTGAAACATCCGCATGTATTTCAGTTTGCAATTTCGGGTTAAACAATTTAAGGACGGGTTCTTTAGTCAACGCAGCTCTTAGTTCTTCGAAAGCGAGTTTGTGTATATCTTTAAATTCAAACTTCGAATCCTTACGCATTAAATCAGACAACGGTTTCGCGATTACTGCATACCTCTAAATAAACTTTCTTGCAGCATCTGACATTTACTCCAATTAATTCTCAAACCGTTTTTGGCTGACACGTCTAGCACACGTTTTAGCTTGGCCAAACCATCATCGATACCTGTACTTGGAATGATGATGTCGTCCATGTAGACTTCACAATCGCTTGCTTTAATCAAATCTCGTAACACAACCATTATAATTCTTGTAAATACACCTGGTGAATTTGAAATACCGAAAGGAATATACAGGAATTCATATTGTCCACTCTGAGTAACAAAAGAAGTGTATTTCTGAGAGCTTTCTACTACCGGTACATGGAAAAATCCGTTTGTTAAGTCTAAAGTTGAAAACATATTGGCACCTTGCAACTTTTCTAAAACGCTGTCCATATGAGCCATGGGAAAGTTATCGCGAAGAATCTTTGGCATACTATGAGTGTGACAAACTTCTATATCGTTACATTTATATTGACAGTGTTCAATATCGTTCGACCCAGTATAGCATCAAAACTTATGTCCTGATCTGGCACTACATGGAATTCTATGTTCATAACTAAACCGTCCGCTTTCACTGGTATTATAAAACTACCGAAAGTCAACACTTTACTGTCGCCAATTCCTGTTAAGTGTCTAGCTCCGCCTAATAACGGTTTAGATCCAATCATAATATAAATATTTCTTCGCATAAGACATAGACCAGCGCCAGTATCTACGAGTCCTTTAAATATAACGTTAGAATATACGATGTCTTTAAGTTCTAACCCTGACGGAGTAAATTCGCTTGACGGCTGTATTACTACATCTTCTTTTTCTACCACGTTTGTATTTCTCTCGTATTTAATTGGATTTTCTAGTTTGCACTGTGCCATGTATCACCGGAACCATAACATTTCCGATTCTTAGATGTATCAATTATTTTACCCTGATTAATCTTTCCTCCTGACTGAGCCTCAAACTTGTTTAACGACTTGTGTGAAGCACGAACTTTCTGATACGTTTCTATTTGAAACTTCAGTTCTTCTAGATTCCTGGCTTGAAATAGAATAGCTTTATTTACTTGTGAGTCTGGAATGCCCTTTACAAAGTTTTCTATCAAGCTCTCATCGTCCAAATTCACTGGTTTGGCAATTTCCATTAAAGCATACAAAAATTCATGCAGTCTCCTCTCTTTTCTGAAAACGTTGCGATAATATTCTATGAGTCTCAGCTGCTGATCGTTTCAAACCAAATTCTTTGCGCAATGCTGCTTTTAATATCTCCGAATTGTTTATACCATGTTGACTCCGTATAAATGATTTAGCTGCTGCAGCTAACAACTTTTTGGCGTATATAAAGGTCTGTAACTTGTCCCATTGTACTGTAATAGCACACTCTTCTATCTCTTGTACCCACGAATCAATGTTGGGACTACCTGAGCCGGAAAAATAGGATACACTGCCCTCAACATCTTTTAAGGTGTACCAAGATCGACTAAAATTGTTTGTGGGCAATTCGCCTCTAACTATAACTACTGATTCTACTTCTTCTTCCTCGCTATCTTGGTCTTGCATATCGCAATGAGTAAGAAGTCTATTCTGTAAATCACGTTTCTTCCCACTGTGCTTAGGTTCAATTCGGCCAACTTATTTCGCAAATCTGCGACTCGCAATGCCATAACCTCGTCAAGGTCCATTTTACAATATTTTCTTTTGTTCAATACCAATAATTAATGCTATAAGGTTAGTTTTAGTAAATTCAATTGAGGTTAGAACTATCTACATATAGTCCCCAAAAAATTTACACAAGTCCGCTCCTGTCCCACGAAGTCTTCGTTTAATTTCTGCCAGCAGGTTGTCTGTCCTCTTCTAACTCTGTCTCTTGCCGCGTCGAGCTTCTGCCTCTGCCAACTGGTGGCGTCTGCCAACGGGTGGCCTCTGCCACTGTCGACGTTTCACCTCGCGCTACGTCCAGCTTTGCCTCTGCCAACGGGTTGCCTATGCCTCTGCTGACGTTTTATCACACACTACGCCCAGCTTTGCCTCTGCCAACGGGTTGCTTCTGCCAACGGGTTGCCTCTGCCTCTGCCGACGTTTTGCCTCACGCTACGTCCAGCTTTGCCTCTGCCAACGGGTTGCCTCTGCCTCTGCTGACGTTTTGCCTCACGCTACGTCCAGCTTTGCCTCTGCCAACGGGTGGCCTCTGCCTCTGCTGACGTTTCTTGATTCGCTCTGTCCAAATATTTCTGTTCTAAAAAAATTCACTGATCGCCGGTCGTTACCAAACATGCTCGTGCGTGTAGTGTCTGCGTCGTAACGTATTTGGGCACCAACGAATGATGCCGGCACAAAAAGTTTTTGCTCTGTCACTTCGAAGAACTTTATTTGTTGTCTCTTTCACTCACGCAGTGTTATATGTATGTATGTTTATTTCTTTAAACAATATCCCAGGCGAGACCCCAAAAATGTAGTGTTAATTTAATGATCGTTACTATATTTATTTATTTATTAATATTTGAATTGTTCGATGACAATCGAGTTCAATATATTGTTAGAATTTAAGCATACTTATAGAAATAACACTGGACTACTTATGGACCTTGACGTGCGACTCAGTTGACAGTCTCTTTGCGAATAATCTACGGCGTCTTTAACAATCTCTCTCTCAACTTATATAATGATACTAAGCCCTGCTCTCTCTACTACTACTAGAATGTTCGGCCACGTGTCTGTCTCTTCTCTTCTATCACTTTGGATTGCTCTCTCTCAATGCCATTTCCCATATATACATACATTTAGGGGTATACTATATGTATATGCATGTAGATGTAATTATTTTTATACCCTTGCAAAAAGGGTATATTAATTTTGGTGTGAAGTGTGCAACGCATACAAGGAAGCATCTCCGACCAAAGAAAGTATATCTATTCTTGATCAGCACGACGAGACGAGTTCAAATAGCCATGTCCGTCCGTCCGTCCGTCTGGATCAACGCAAACTCCTCCTAGACTATATACTGCAGGCGTTGTACATTTTGGATTCAGCCGAATCGGATCACTATAGCATATAGCTCCCATACAAATGGCAAAGTCACGAACAGTGACTTTTCTTAATAACGTCATTATTTTCTGAGTTATTGTCTTGAAATTTAATATTGATGAGTTAATCACTTATATAAACTACTGTGCTAAATTTGATCAAGATCGGGTGATCGGGTGTATATCATATAGCTCCCGTAGGAACGTTCTTTCGAAAACAGTGACTTTTGTCAATAACTTCGTTACTTTTGACGCGAAATTGATGCTTTCAAATTAAACATTTGTTAGTTTAATATATCTGTTAATGACTGTGCCA
Source organism: Drosophila willistoni (assembly GCF_018902025.1). Classification (NCBI taxonomy): domain Eukaryota; kingdom Metazoa; phylum Arthropoda; class Insecta; order Diptera; family Drosophilidae; genus Drosophila; species Drosophila willistoni. The sequence goes on from NW_025814126.1 coordinate 45,999, forward strand.
AATTTGATAAGGATCGGGTAGCTATATCATATAGCTCCCATTTCCACTTTGATGGGTATAGGTAAGGAAAAGTTACCAAAAAAGTTGCAAGGGTATACAAGTTAGCCCCGGCCCTCTGGTTTGGTAATATTTTTAAAAACTCCCGAATCGTTAGATAAACTATTTAATAATTTAGGTACTTAATATATATTTTATTGGTATTAAATCTTAAGAAAATCGGGAACTTTATCTGTATATATGTAGATATTTATGCCAAGAAACCATTTTTAGTTTATGTTCAAACTTGATGTCTATATACCTTAAAAGATACTGGGTACACACAAATCTAATTGTATATACTATGCATTTTCTTAATTCATTTGCCAGTACACACACTCACACACACACACAGACTCACTCTGTTAGATAGATTTATATTCTGCCATCTCTCTCGTGCGAGTCATGGCAAATTGGTGTTAATTGATGAGGAGGGACAAAAGCATTTGCTTAGTCCAACAAAAACAAGAAATTCGAGGTAAAAGATAGACAAAAACCAGAGGGCCCGGGCTAACTTCGACCGCGTCAAAGTTTGTATACCATTGCAACTTTTATGGTAACTCTTTCCTTACCTTACCTTCCTTGGATGGCTATCATCAAAGTGAAAAAAAGTGAAAAAAGTCTAATGTTTGAGAAAGAACGGCCTACAATCTTAGCATAGCAAAAAACTAAGATATTGATTAAAATCACTGTTTTCCACAGATCGTTCCTATGGGAGCTATATGATATAGTAACCCGATATTTATCAAATTCGGCACAGTCATTAACAGATATATTAAACTAACAAATGATTAATTTGAAAGCAATCGCGTCAAAAGTGACGAAGTTATTGACAAAAGTCACTGTTTTCGAAAGATCGTTCCTATGGGAGCTATATGATATACTCACCCGATCTTGATCAAATTTGGCACAGTCGTTTATATGTGTAATTAACTCACCAATATTTAATTTCATGACAATAGCTCAGAAAATAACGAAGTAGTTAAGAAAAGTCACTGTTCGTGACTTTGCCATTTGTATATGAGCTATGTGATATAGTGATCCGATCCGGCTGAATCCAAAATATACAAACTGTGCAGTATATACAAGCCTACATGCAAAATTTCAGCTCTATAGCTCCAACGGTCTAGGAGGAGTTTGGTCATTCAATCATTTTCTCATTTCGAACTACAAAAAAAAAGTAAAAAAAAAATATATGGCAATGCGCCTGCGCCTTATATTAAAGTGCCAAATAAATATATACCTACCAGCAAGAAAAGCAAACAAAAAAATCAACAGAGAGTCGATGCTAATATAACTAGAACATTTATATAAATTATACGATATGGCAGACTAATCCATTTCAAATGCGTCTGACATTCCCAATACTCGGGTGAAACGAGTGAAAATGAAGAATACAGAAATTGAACAAAAATTGTATAAACAAAAACTTGATAAACTGTTTATTTCGATTTCAGATTCCTTGCATTTGCATTAATCAGATACTTTTGACAGAATTAAATATACCCTACCCCTGTTAGCCTCTAGTTAGATGGATAGCCTTGATGTTCAATCATAAGCTGGCTCTACTGTATTTGATTTCACATCACAGCCTCACAAATACAAAGTATCGTAGTTTTTGTTTGTTTGGGCCACACAAATTTTGTGACAATTACATCAATTTTTGAGCTGATTATCTTTATCTTAGAGGTATATCTCTCTATCTTTATGAAATATCTCGACTGTTGGTGTATCTCACTCTCTCTCTCTCTCTTCAAGTGTGGGTGTGTGAGTTTGTGTGTGGGTGTCTATCTGCAGCACATCTTCTGCCCGTCCATTCAATTCATGTTCACACGTGTGTTTATTTTTTTTTTCGCTCGTTTTCTTTTTGCGGTGGGGGCGGGTGAGAGGTTGGCCATGGCTGGGTATGAAGTGTTACGGCATTTCTCTGTGGCATTGGTTTGTTTAAAAATTGTATGGCACACACACACACAAGCATAAAATATAAAAATGTATTTCAATTTTATTGAGTGTCATTAAATTATTGTAGAAAATTCATTTTGTGGTTTTGGTTATTTTGTTTTGTTGTTTTTTTTCTACTTCGTCGTTGCCATAAAAGTGCTTTAAGCGTTTATTCATGGATTGTTTGATAAGAAAAATTGAAAGTATTGGCCACTTTTCGAAGACAGAAAGAAGATTGTCGATTATCCAAGACCCCAATATATACAAATGTAAGACCTAGGAGTTCTGTTCAAAAATTTGTGACTAAAAATTTAAAAAAGTTTTGTAAACTTGCTTAAAATTATATTAGCCATATTTAAAAGTGACATTTATCAATAATTTTGTTGTATTTGACTAAGTTATTTTGTATTATTGTTAACATTATTCGTAACGAACATTTGGAAAATTGTTTTTAATAGAAATCACCTTTATGAGTCTCTTTTAAGACCTCTTGATCATTAACAAATGAATAATTGTTTTCTCGAATAAAAGAATATTAGAAAATGACTCTTCTAAATACTCAAAAACTGATTTATACAAATGCCATGTATGATTAAAAATATAACTATAAAATGAGTCTAAGCCGATTACCAAATGGGGTCTTAAGGAACTCATCAATCAGGAATCATTTATGATCAGAAAATGAACTCATCTATGAGTTCAAATGATTCAAAAATGATTCATATGTGATCAGATATTTTATAATCTGCTGAGAACTATATTTTACAAACTTTACATATGTACTTGCAATAAAATGATATAATAATAGGGTTATTATTCGGGTTTGACATAAAATGGTGTACTAATAACCCTATTAGCAGCTAGTACGCTCATTACTATATTAGACATCATATTTCATATTGTTGGAAATGTGATTCCGAGAGACCCCGCGATATTGGTCGCGCAGCAATGTATAAAAGAAAGGGCAATACACTTATTTGCGAATATACATATGTTACTTTATTAGAACTTAACTACACGTCTGTATAGTGCCAAGAACAGAAGCAAACTCTTTTTCTGTTAAGCGCTGCCAGATCTCCTTAATATTACCAGGGATGCCAGATTGCCACTTTGATATAAACAGCTGGCGCTAATATCGAACACATATTGTATCTAATTCTGATAAAAAAAAAGGAAAAAAATGAACGTATTATTATATTATTTTATGTCAATCTCTTGATAAATCCTTGTAGGTATGCAATTATAAGGTAAACTGTTGAACTTTAAGCCATTCCTTTTTTTCCCTTAATTTTGTTATAATTCCCAAATAGTTTTAGCATTGCTCTTTGTTTGCAGTAAAAAAATGGTTTTGAATGCAGGCGGTGAATTGCACTAATGAATGTATATTTTTTTAGGTGTTTGAATTGAATTATCTCAGTTTGCTTTGAAAAAAAACCTTTGAAATTGCTTTGCCTTCTGCAAAAATCTTATGGAAACGAAGACTAGAGGAGAAGAAGACGGTTAAAAATGAATAAATGGCTTTTTTTTTTTGTTCCTTTAAATTCAATTGAACTCACAAAATCTCATGAAATAATGATTTTCACACTTTATTGCACTAAGCAAGCAGTTTTATGTATTATAACAAGAAATGCTTTGTTATAAAACTAATTAATATATTAAAGAAGTTTCGTATTCGTATCAGGATCAAAAGTAAAATTGTTAATGCTACATATATATTTTCCAGAGGAAATCATCATACTTGTACAGGGTATAAAACAAGCATAGACTTATATAAATTGTTTATTTTTCATATATTTGTTAATTAAAAATTGCGGTAAATTGTTTTTTTTTCTCTGTTTCTGTTCATTATATTCGATTGAAAGTGCATAATTAATGAATGTGTTGGCTAACGGCTGCGCCCTTGCGGAGCCCCAAACTGCTCGCTTTACATGATGCGGCCTTCGGATGATTTCCACCGAGGCGGCTTTGAGGCACTTGCGATTGGGAAGAAATGAGATGACCAGGTTGACTTCAATCGGTTGCTTTATTTTCTTAACCTAAAACTATAGTACGATTGTCGGAGGGCACAGAAGGTGCAACCGCATCGACCGAGATTAATTTCAAGAGTAATTCAAGTACAGCAAACCACGCTGTCTTTTACAAAATTCAAAGTTCTGGAAATTTCCATAGAAGAAATAAGAAAGAAAAGAATTGAAGTAACGGATCTCCAAGTTTGTCACTTCAAAGTAACTTGCGCTGTTCTTGGTCTCTCTATCTCTCTCTTCGTTCGTTTTCTCTTTTTAGCAAAGAGAGTCTGGCTTCAGTTGGAGCCCAAACATTCTCCTCCCTTTGATGATGACGATCTTCATCATCAAATTCACGTCCGGAAGACTCCTGCGAAAAGAAAACTGAAACGAGAAAGTAACAATTTAACGCTTAGGTGTAGGGCTGGTGTCATTCTCTATCCAATTCTCCTGAATAGGCAATGGACAGAGTTTGGCTACCGGTCGTTTCATGAGTCCTTTGACTGTCTTCAAAGTCACCACTCTCACTAGTCCATCGGGTCCTGCATGTGTCTCCATAACCCGACCTAGAGGCCATTGATGAGAAGGGAAACGCTCGTCCCTGATGAGCACTATGCATCCAACTGTTAGATTTTCCTTGGTCTGCAGCCATTTTGGTCTCCTTTGTAAATATTCCGAGTTCCATCTTCTCCAAAACTGTTGTGCATAATATTGACAATTCTTCCATCGATCAATCAGAGTAACTTTAGCCAATTCCGGAGCAGGAGGTGCTAAAGGCGCTTCACCCATCAGAAAGTGACCGGGTGTTAATACCATTAAATCGTCAGGATCATTTGATAGGGGACATAACGGTCTTGAATTTAAACAAGACTCAATCTGGGCCAACACAGTTGCCATTTCCTCGAATGTTAAAACTTGTTCTCCGAGAGTTCTCTTCAGATGATACTTCATTGACTTCACTCCAGCCTCCCACAATCCACCAAAGTGTGGCGCTGATGGTGGGTTGAAATGCCAGTTGATTCCTTTTCTCAATAATGTTGGCGCAACATGTTTTGCAATGTACGAACAATATGCCAGTTTGTCCACTTGCAATTTTTTGTTGGCTCCAATAAAATTAGTACCGCAGTCACTATAAACGTCTGTGCATAGGCCACGTCTGCCAATGAAACGGTTAAGTGCTCCTATAAACGCATCTGAGGTCAGATCTCCAACTGGCTCCAAATGAATGGCCTTTGTCACTAGACATACGAACACAGCAATATATCCCTTCTGGGATACACGTCCTCTTCCTTTGCAGAGCGAAATATTTACGAGTCCAGAGTAGTCCACTCCAACGGATGAGAATGCTCTAGAAGGGCGTACCCGTACTGCTCGTAACATTCCCATTTTCTGACCTGCAAATTGAGGCTTCATCTTAAAACATGTGATACGTTTTAAGTGAGGTTCCACCATGCAAGGTGAGGTTAGTGAGGTTCCACCATGCAAGGTGCAAATATGACTGTAAGATATGACCAGATCTGTGAAAGGATGTTTATACGGTAATATATAAGGATATTTTTCATTTATGGGCAACAGGGAATCTCGGAGCCTGCCTCCGAGACGTAAAACACGTTCGTTCGCATCAAAATACGGATTAAGAGACAGTAGTATGCTGTCCTTTGCTATTACCCTTCCTTCCGATAGCGCCTTCCATTCAGAGTTAAAACAATCCTTCTGCACCATCCTAATCAATTCACGTAGGCCCTCTTCTAATTCCACAATTGAGAGTCCTAATCCTCTTCGTTCTGCCACAGATGTTCGACAATTATATACGAAACGTTTTATATATGATATAATCCAGACGAGTCGTGTATACGATGAATACTTGCTGATAAATGCTACACTTGGCATTTCTTCCACTGATATCTTATGGCAGGTCACCTTTCTGACTTCAGTGTCAACAACCGACAGCGAATCCTGATCAATAGCATTACAAAGCCATTCGATGTCCGATCCTTGTAACCATAATTCACACGATGCCAACTTGGTTGCACTCGTGCCACGGCTTAGATAATCTGCAGGGTTATCTTTCGAGGCGACGTGTCTCCATTGCCTTTCGTCCGAGATTTCCAGGATTTTGTTTATTCGATTGGACACAAATACTTTCCAGTTGGCAGCTCCACCACGGATCCAACTGATGGTTATCATAGAATCTGACCAAAAAATAGTGTTCGAATAATTAATGTTAATTCTTAGATTCTCTTTTAGATACTTATACATTTTGGCTGCTTCAAGCGCAGCACATAACTCTGTCCTAGGTATGGTTAGTTGTTGTTTAGTTGGCGATACTGTCCCCTTTGACAATAGCAACTCTGTGTGATACTTATCCTCTCCAATTGGGAAGCGCAAGTAAGCCGCAGCTCCATATGCTCGTGACGAGGCATCGCAAAACAGGTGCAATTCAGCCAGACCACCCGGTAGCCCCCATGTAACATGCCGTGGTATTCGTATAGTTACTATTGTTGAGGAACCAATTGTCATTTAACTTACATTGCTATACGCAGCAAAGCAAAGACTCATGAATGATCTTGCACATCTCACAATGCTTTTGTTTTTGTATTTTCTCTTAAGTTTTCTAGAATATACTGGCGCTAGTCTGGTATGCTCTGTCTCTGTCACTCTTTATAAACCTATATGTCCTACGTAGTTGCGTAAGAATTGAAATTTTAGTAATAAGCAAGCAAACGAACGATCAAGACGTGTTCTAGCAGTGGCAGACACAGTTGAACAAAATTGAAGTAAAAATAAAGTTAAGTTTGTAACCTTCCTATTCGGTTTCTCGTTGCGCGCCATGAATTTTATATAATCGGTTCTCCTATCACAGCGACGATAAAGCTATCGATAACCAAAAGAAGGCGGTAGGTGAATTGCAGCAGGTCGAGATCCTCTGGTTCCGTAGCTCTTGCGGGGTGGGGGGGTTGTTTGCTGAATCTCTACCTTTAATTATAAAATTTAATTTTATTAGGATCTCTACTGAAACTAACTTTAAATGAAAATAGAATGACTGTCAGAAAATACTTACGAAAACAGCAAGGAATTCATGTTAATAAAAAAAAAAGGCAAAAGAAATGAAGGTGTATCCTTTTGTTTATAAGCTAGCGGTTACTGAAGGTCAAGATGTAGATGGACCTTATCAGTTCTATACCCTCCCAACCATGAATCTTTATTGACATTTGTAAAGATTCCCAAAAAACTGATAGATATCAACTCATGTACCCATATCACTAGGAAAATTAATTATAAAGCTTAAGCAATCATATTTAAATTCATTATAATTTCAGATAGAAGCATTTCTTGTTGTACACCATAAATTTTAAAGAAATATTTACAGACTAATTTTAAACAGCTGGTCTAGTATGACTCAACATTTTGAGATTCTGAACTTTCAGACTTGCCAAAACAATGGAACTCAAAGTTAATTAAACTATTGAATAAGAGGGACTAAAACTAGCAGTATAAAAGAGAGCTTACTAGTTACACATTATTAATTATTGTAGAAGATTATAGAATAAAAAAAAATATAGAAGGAATATTAAATGAATTCAGTTAACATTTTTTTCTTGTAATTATTCATCTTATTTCAAGTTCTCTTTTATCTTTTTTTTTTTTTGTTTTTTAAATTCTTTAAAGTTATTTTAAATTTTCAAGTCGCACAAATTCACTCATTGCTTTTGATTGCTCTTCAAGTCAAACATTATTTACGGAAATCAATTTTTTTTTTTTTTTTTTTTTTTTTTTAATTTAACTGTATGATTGATCATAAAACGCTGAAACAGAAATTACATCAACAAGTCAGAGTATCAATTGACTACCATCCTCCATAGTTCGCAAAAACTTGGTTGAAAGTCGCTGAATTGATACTACTTAATACACTAGGCACTTACCCCATAGTTTATTCGCTGAAAGGCCTTCCATCGATGCACTGTGGGAGGGTGTTTATATGATGATTTCTCCTTCGCGCTTTATGACCACCATTAAACTCCGTTCACTCACTTTGCTTTTACATTTACTCTATTTTACGTTACTCTCGACTTGAATTATTTAATATAACCTTAACGAGACTTTAATTGATTCAATATTTGACTTATTTACATTCTCTTTCTTTTTTTTTTTTTTTGTTTAACTTGATTAGGAATTAAAATTTAAAAATAAGATCAGAAATGAAAATATCGGGACTTGAAGATTTCGTTCAAAACGAGGTTAATTGAAAAAAAATTTGTAAGAGCTTTCGAGGTGGTCACATGGAATGCGCTAAATAGGTCCACAGCAAGCAGTATCCAGAAAAGTATTTGGATAAAAGACAAACTTTGTCTGGGTCAGCAACGTCAGAAGGTTAGGTAGGCCAGTGCCTTTAAAACCTTGCCATACAAAAATCCGCTTCACCGAAGGTTAGGACACCTTTCGGGAAATGAGACACTTTGGCTGCACCGTAAGCCTTAACTTAGAAACGTTGTGGCACTGCCGGTGTTTAGTTGGCGGTGTCTTTTTAAAGTCCGAATGCCAATTCCAGAAGGCAACGACAACCGAAAATTCGGATGCACGTGCTCCGGCACCAGAAATGGGTATTTGAAAACGCGCCGGTTTTCCAGAAAATAATCTTCCCAAACGAAAGCTATCACGAATATTGGCCAGAAAAAGTAAGGTTTCCAATCTAGGATATAGAGTAAGATGCAGATGGCGGCGAGGTAAAAATTTTAGTTAACCTACATACCTGCTATGATTTATAATCAAAGATTTGGACTACAGCTTTTTTTTTTTCACACTTTTCTCCTCAGAATTAAAAATGAAAATGAAACCTAGCAAAAAAATGAAGTGCGTTGCCACCTCAAGAAAAACGATAGATCATTTATCGCTATCCCCATATTATGCGTTTATCGATTGATCGATACCAATATTTTTATTTATTGATTGATCGCTATTGGCAAAGTGGCGCGTAAAGTCGTTAAGTTGAAATTTGAAAGTTTAAACTAGCGCACGCTACACCACCCGATAATATGCAACGTTAGGCAGCATATTAGTGGGAATTAGTTCCGTATATCCTTGGCGTGAAATGTTCCTACTTCTCTACCTTGCATATTTTCTAACAAATAAAAGCAGTTTCCGAGCTTCTTTTTGACTCGACATTTTATGAATTTAGGGGCTAATTTAGCATTGAAGTTTTGAGAGAATTTGCTTAACGCGAAATTCCTGCGAAAAACTTCTTGGCCTTCTTTAAAAGAGACAGACTTACTGCGAAGATTATACTGTGCTACATTTCGATCATATGCTTTCTTAATGTTTTCTCTTATATCCTGTCGCAAAAGGTTTAACTGGTCAGTCTGATTGAGCGGTGTTATGGGCTCTTGTAACAACTTTAATTCCTTTAAAAGTTTATAATCTGATCCATGAGTAACCATGTCCAGTCCGAACAAAGCTTTAAAGGGTGAGCAACCTAAAGATTGATGCAACGAGGATCGCAATGCGCAAGATATACTCGTTAAATGTTGATCCCAAAGCGTTTGATCCTGATTTTTTAAATACGAACGGATCGCAGCTAACAGAGAACGATTAACACGCTCAGCTGCGTTGCTTTGCGGAGAATATAAAGCGGTATACTGATGTTTTATGCCTAGTTCAGTAAGAAAAGAATTGAACGAATTTGCCTTAAATTGAACACCATTATCACTAACGATGATTTCCGGTACTCCAAAACAATGAAATATCTGTTTTAACAAAAATTCTTGTATATCCTCCGTGCGAAACTTTTTCAGAGGTTGTGATATTTACTGAAATGGTCAAGAACAATTAATAAACCGACAAATCCATTTTTGCTACGAGGGTAAGGACCAAGTAAATCGATATACAGACGTTGAAAAGGTCTACAAGTTGGAATATGCTGTCCCATAGGTGGTCTGAGCGTATAATTTGGTGCTTTGGACTCCTTACAAGTGTCACATTGACGAATATGGTCCCGCACATCCTTTACCATACCAGGCCAAAAAAGAGTTTTACGTATCTTGACAACAGTTTTCTGCATACCTGAATGTGAAGAAGTGTGGCTATCGTGAGCTTGTTTTAGAACATCAACTCTGAGTTTATCCGGCACCCATAGTTTCCAAGAAAGCTTCTCTTGATAAGAATCTCCATTAGCATGTTCGGTTCGAATATACAAATGTTTATTTACAATTTTGATATCTGGGAATTTGTCTGGATTTTCAGTGATTTTCTTCTTCAGATACATATAACTATCGTCCAAAAATGCTTCAGAGTCCAGATCTATAATCGGACCCATTTCTATCGCCTCTATAGAAAGGTTGGGCAATCTTGATAACGCGTCAGGAATCAAGTGTTCTTTTCCTTTTCTATGCGACATATTAAACTTAAATTGTTGTAAGCGAAAAATCCATCGAGCTAATCTCCCCGAAACATTTTGTTGACGCATTAGCCACAATAAACTAGAGTGATCAGTAACTACTTCAAATTCTTGCAATTCCAAATAACACCTAAATTTTTCTATAGCCAGTATAACGGCTAAACATTCGCGTTCAGTAACACTATAATTGCGTTGAGCACGACTTAACTTTTTAGACATGAAAGCAATAGGCTTCTCTTCCTCTGCGTCTGATAATTGGACAAGTACAGCGCCAATACCATAATCGCTGGCATCACAATGTAAGAAAAATTTCTTATTAAAGTCCGGGTTTTGTAGAATAGGGGCAGAAGTTAATAGATCCTTCAACTTATTCATAGAAGCTTGAGCTTCCGGAGTCCAAACAAAATTTTTCTTTTGTTGACAA